>NC_056727.1:313873271-313883271 GCF_019279795.1 Protopterus annectens | reverse complement strand
ACCAAAAAACAAGCAATAAAAATCCCTCATTCCTGGCATGATACACACCACTTCATTTGTATGAAATGGATAATGCCATGGTTTTATATCTTTATTTGTATGGATCCAAAGACGTTGAATATAGATTCTGTTTGGCTTTACCATTCATTCGGTAGGGTTTGATTCTGAATCCTACCAATTTCTTTCTGAGCTTCAAAAGGCTTTATTTCTACCTTACAAGCTACTAGCACTTTTCTTCATGCATGCAGAACAGGGGTCACTATAGCGTTTATCTGAATATGAAAAATTCCTGGTAAACTGTCCAAGCAAGTAAGCATTTTCAGTACTATTTAGGTCCTCAAACTGAACATTTTCTAATCCACACTTTAACCCTTCATTCACCCTGTGAATTCTCTGTAACACGCTAAGATTCTGACAAGTCAGATGATCCGGAAGGGGGTGAGCATTCCCAGTATCATCTAACTAAAATCAGTCTTGCATTGCTTATTCTTATGTTCAAGCTTAATCACTCTTTCCTTTCAGTTTTATGACATGATGGTAAAACATAAACTGTTCATAGGTTCATAGGTGTGTACTAGGCTAATGGCCCTGGAGCCTTTACAAGCCTAGCCCATCAGATTACCCTGACATTGTGCCATCCGACCTTAGTTCCCAGTGCCTCTGTCGAATAAAGCCACTGGAGTAATCCCTGGGGTGAATTTTCTATTTCCCATCCACTCATCAATATTTCTCTTGAAGAGGTGAAAGTGAGGTGCTCTGCTTGACATGTATGGGAAGTCTGTTCCATAGCTTGGGCAGTCTCTGGGTTATGAACCTGTCCCACCAGCATGTTCTGTTGATTGTGTTTACACAATTGCTGCATTTTTTTAATCTCAGTTATTTTTTATTGTTTTAAAACACATGAAAACCTATAGTGCACACATGTAATTTCAAATGCTATGCACTATAATAATCTGTAACTGGCTGCTCAATGCCTAGCTTTAATATTATTATATTCATAATTGTCAAACCGTAAAGGTATAACATTTCTTTTAAAATGGTGTATTATCCTCTCAGTCATTGTGCAGATTTTTCTTCTCCCACCAAAACAGCATGATGAATGACATAGGTAATAATAGCCCCTCTTCTATACATAAAGTTGCTTGTTTGGCTATCATTTAAAATGATAAAAACACAGAATCATCCTAATCACTTACTGATCCTATTCCTACTATGAATATTGTTAAATATTCACCTCAGTCTCATCTAATGTTTGCTGTCATACTCCTTAACTTAGAGTTTTGTATCACTTTCCTGAGCTGAGCTTAAAAGTTGTGTTCTAATGCTGATATGCCTGCTGATGCCTGTCTTTCTAGAGTCTCACTGTAATATTCTTTAATACCCAAGCCAGCACTCTTATTTAACTCATCTTCCTTTCTCTCAAGTTTGAATCGATCTATACTACACCCCAAACATAGAAATTCCATGCTCTCTGGAAGCCCCCCATATATTTCTACCCTCAGTACCAAGTGCTTTCCCACAACTGTTTAGCCCTGCAAATTACCAAAGCATTTGATTCAACCCTGCCTCCTCAATCCCACATCGCAAAAACAAGCTGCATCGATTCTTAACCCAGTCAAGGGTTATCCTTGGCTGTTGATTCCAATAGTGCCACCAACTCAAACTACCTACTACTTTAGTTCTTTCAAGCTCTTTACTTAGTCTGTCCTTATTTTCACCTTCTTCTTCCATTCTCTTTGTAGTTAAAACATAGCTACCTTGTCAGCTTTCTTAGTAATATCTGCATATTTCAGACTTCCTCTCTCCATTTGGATCTTGCACCATTGTGTCCGGGAGACCAACTTCCTCTGTCACAATTTCTTTCTTTTTGTTGCTTTCTTCTCCTCCTCTACCTGCCTATGTCTGAGCTGTGAATATGTCCATCATTCTCATGGTGGAAGATGTTTCCTGCATCAGATCTGCAAAGGTTTTCACTTTGGTTCCACTTTTCTTCTTTACTGCTAAATGGCTTTGTATGTGTTGTTTATGAACTATCCTGTAGCTGTCTGCATCCATGTAACACCAGACCTTATCATTCACCATTTTGTCTTACCTAGCTTGCTCACATCCTGCTGAAACCAAACTAAAGAGCTACTCCACCATCTAATTTCTCTTGTCCAGTTAACAGTGTGAACTGTAATCCTCACTTTTTTCATGTGCACATCATTCATCACATCCAACCCAACACCAACATTATGCACACATCATTCTTCACATTCATCAACATCACACTCACATCATTAGTCACACCCAACACCAATGTCATGCTCACATCATTAACCACACCTAACACCACCATCATGCGTACATCATTAGTTACACCCAACATTAACATCATGTAGGTCATTCATCACATTAACATTATGCAAACATCATTCAACACACCCAACACCATTATGCACTGATTAGTCGCAACCAGCAAAGCATCATGCAGATATTAGTCATACCCAACACCAACATAATGTACATGTCAGTACTCATACCCAACACCATCATGTACATGTCATGAGTCATACCCAACACCAACATGCACACATCACAAGTCACACCCAAAACCATTATGCAGATGTCATTAGTCATACACATCATCAGCATCAGTCAGGCCATTAGTCACATCCAACACCAATATTATATATGTCATAATAACATCAAACACCAGTATCATGCATTCTTCACTAATGGGTCCCATTCACATTGTCGAACTTTTATAAGTTCGAACGTCATATGGTCGAAACTATATGTTCAGACTTATAAAACTTTGAACACTTCAACTGAGATCTCCATAAGGGAAGCTTCCCTTTCCTGCCATGTAGTGCAATCTCGGAGTTGGTTTATTTAAGTAGCAGGGGTGTGCAGGGTGCAGGGGGGCTTGCCCCCCCCCCCTGCTTGCAACCTTCAGGTAAGTTTTTTTTGTTTTTTTTATTACATTTTCGAACTTTTAAAGTTCGAACATATGGTGTCGACCATATGGTGTTTGATCTTTTAAAAATTCAGCAACGTGATATAGACCCATCACTAATCACACCCATTAATGTTGATCACATCTAACACCAATGTCATTAATTTCAACCAGATACAACATCGTACACGTCATTAATCATACTTATCATCCACATCGTACACACTTAAATAAAAACACCCAGCACTATTATTCACATCATTAATCTCACCCAATAACAACATCCATCACATACCATTAGTCACACCCCAGACCAACCTCATGCATGTCATTAATCCCACCCAACACACGTCCCTCACCAACATTATACACGTCATTGATGTCACTCAGTTTCAACATCATGCACATATCACTAATCAGACCCAACACCAATGTCATGCACATCATTAATCACACCCAACATCAACATTGTGCACATCATTAATCACACCCAACATCAACATTGTGCACATCATTTATCACACCCAGTCCCAACATCAATCACGTCAATATAATGTATATATGTCATTAGTCATATCCACCATCATGCACACATAATTAATGGCTTGCAACACTGACATCATCCACATCATTAATCATTTTCAGTACTGTCATGCACACTTAATTAGTCTCTTTCAGCACCATCAACACTTCATTAATCACACCTAACACCCACATTGTGCATGCATCATTAATTACATCATTCAACAGTATCATGACACTGTCATTAATCACACCCAACAACATCATGCAAACATCATTAATCATGTCCAGCACCAACATCATGCACATGTAACTAATCACACCAAACACCAGCATAATGTACACATCATGAGTCAAAACCAACACCAATCATGCCCAGCACCAACATCATGCATGTCATTAATAATAGTCAACACCATTATGCAAGTCATTAATCATTCCCAACACAACATGCATATGTCATTAATCACTCCCAACAACATCATGCACATGTCATTAATCATGGCCAACACCATCATAATCTCACCAATATCATGTGCATCATGAGTCACACCCAACCCCTGACATCATGCTTTTACTTCATTAATTTCACAGAACACCAGCATCATGCATATGTCATTAATCATGGACAACAATGAAGTCACTGCTTTGCCCCATCTTTCAAACAGCTCTTTTCTGTTGTCTTTCTGTGAATTTGCTTGATTTATTCAAGCGTATACATCCTATCTGGAAATCTAAACATTTTGGGTAAATATCTTCCTGTATGCCTCTCCAAAGCTCTACTTCCTCTCTGCATTGATCTAACTTGACTAAAATCATTTTATTTGCCTACCAAATCTGAAGTTTCTTCATGTCTTTTAAAAATCTCCTTTTAAATATGTCTAAGATGGGACCTAGGAATTTATCTAACATCGCATCTACCAATGTGCACTTACCTGCAGGTAATCTGAATCAGGTAGTATTCTTACTATGTACCCTGTTCGCCTCTAACTTTCTCCTTACCGCCCTTGACAAATTAAATGCAATCAGAATGAACTGTCCAGATGATAATGAACATCCAAGATGGGCTTCCTTTATGTACTGGTTAGCTGGAAGAAGTATGTCCACTGACTATTAGTTGATACTGTGGCAGTCTCTAGAATATTTTCTTTTACCATGTGACTCTTCATTTATACTACCTGCTTGCCAATACCTGTCAAATGAATCTCCATTTCTCTAAACTGAATGCCATTTCAGATCAGATAAAATAATCCCTGGGTTAACTTTATTTGTCTTCTGGTCTTCTAGCTCTATCATAAATTTGACTGATTAACTATAATCTGTAGCCCTCAAGAATCCATACTGGTCAGGATTCATGATCCTTGAAATTACTTTATCGAGTCTAGTTGCTAGCATTTTGGTGAAGATCTTTGTTTGAATTAATTAAGGACATGAGCCTGTGATGGACCAGTTCTATATATCTATCTTAATTAATGCTGGCACTTTAGAGGCTGTGTCAGTGAGTGAGACAGTAACTGGTTTAACTCTATGTGTATGTCATTCTGTTAATGCATATATTAGGACCTCTCAACCCCATTTCTAAAATTCAGTTGTAAAACTATCATGCCATCTAATTTCCTACATTTCATACTCTTTATGGCCATAAAACAACATGGTTAAAGAACAATGAATGGAAAGCAGTTTTGTCAGGGTATAAATGTTTTTACTGTAACAGGCATTCTAACAAAAAATTCGGTGGACGTGTTATAATAAGGATTAAAGATAGTTATAAGAAATGTGACTATTACATGATTATACATTGTGTAATTGTGATAATAAAGACAACCATGGAACATATAATAATTGTTGGAATGTGTACATCACCAAAGTCAAGTGCTGATGACCTAGGCAAATTCATACATTTCTTTCATGAAACACAATACAGAAGAATAATAGTGTGTGTGTGTGGGGGGGGGGGGGCGGCATTTAAAGTTACAAGAAACAGACTGGAATAATATTGATTAAAACATTAGTAAGGAAATTATTTATAACGTATGTTCAGGAACAACAATTGCTTAAGATTGTAAAAAAAAAAAAAGCCTACCAGTGAACAGAACATGCTAGACATTGTTTGTGCTCCTAAAGAAATTACTGTTGCTTCATGTCAAGTTTTACCACCACTAATATGCACTCATCATGGGGTTATAAATGTTAATTTGTTGCTAAATAATTCTGCCAAAATGAAATCTAAACCAATGCACAGAAGATTAATAACAGATTAATGTGGAAAGTTTTGAAAGATGCAAAAAAAAAAAATCAAAAAATATTTAACATCAGGATTTGGACACACAACATCAGGAGGATATATGTCCATAAGAACAAGTTACTTAATTAAGGTGAGAGACAAAAGATGTAAGAAATGGAAAACAGTTTGAATTACAACTTTGAAAACTGAAATAGACACTCTAGACAAATAAATTAAGCACAGTGTGAGGCAAGATCAAGAAAACTTTGAAGACAATTTATATAAAGATATTGAGCGTAATAGGAAACCATTTTATAGATACATAAGATGTGGAAGGAGTAAAGACATACAAATTGATAAGCTGCGTGTAGATTCTAAAATGTATTCTCAGATACAACAGATTATAGATATATTTACAAATTTTAAGCAAAATAATTTGACTCCACAAAGGGGCTGATAAGTTGTCGTTGTGGTATCCAGGTAACCTTAGATACTGAAATCAAATTAGATTATATTAAAAAAGTATTATGCAAACTGGCTCCAAACAATGCACAGGGAAGAGAAAGTATTGGTAATAATGACCTGAGAACACTTCAGGAAGAACTTACAGTCCCATTATACTTATTATTTACTAGGTTGTATAAATATGGGGAGATTCCTCAAGACTGGAGACATGCATTTATTAAACCTGTCTTTAAGGGAAAGGAGGAGTAGACAAACCCAGAGTCACACAGACCCTTAAGTCTACTTTCATGTTGTGGATAAATATTGGAGAAGGTAATATTGGATAAGTTATTGTCAGAACTGGAAAGGTTGGGACTTAAAACCATATATCAGCATGCATATGTTCAAATTACTACCTGCAACATGATGTTCTGAAATAATATAACAGTTACAAATGAAAAATTGTGCTGTGATGTAACTTATATAGATTTAACATCAGCATTGACAGGGCCATACACAAAACCCTGATCAATAAATTAGAGCAACTAATTAATGATGTATTTTTCATAAGTTGGATTACTGCATGACTTACAGATAGGACATGGCAAGTATCATACAGCAATTGGACAGGTGAAATTCTTGGTTACAGGGCATCCCACAGGGCTTGTTTAGATTGCATTTTCCGGATCTATCTTTTTCATCTGAGGTGTTCTATAGTCTGTATGCAGACTACTTGAAATTGGATAAATTGATTACATGTGTGACAGATACGGCATGCTTGCAAAATAACTTCACTAAATTGAACATTTGAGCTGATAAATACATCAAAAACTAAGCATATGAGATTTGGGAGACATAAATTGAAAGATGAATATTTAATACAGCACACAGTGATTGAAACTGCAGATTCATTTAAGATCCTGGGTATGTGGGTAGATCCAGCTTTGAGTTTTTCTAAATATATCAACCAACTGGTTAATGATAGTTATGGAACTATAGGAGATATAAAAATATTTATAAAGTCTAGGAAATCAGTAATGCTGAAGTTATTGTTTTAGTTACATTAGTCCCAAACTTGGGTATGTATGCCGTGGTGGTGCAGCGGTAGCATTGTCGCCTCACAGCAAGAGGTTCTCCCATTTGATTCTCGGCTGGAGCGCCTTCTGTGTGGAGATTGTATGTCCTCTCCGCAGTTGAGTGTTGTTCGAAAGACATGCGTGAATGTGTGTGCCTTCGTTGAAGGTTGGGCGTCGGGCTGGCACCTCGGCACTGTAAAAATCTACTTTCAATCAGTAGCGGACCGGAGTTCTGCTGTGGCAACCCCTAACCGGGAAAAGCCAAAAGAAGAAGAAGTCCCAAACTTGAGTATGGTATAACAATATGGAAATCTTATAAGAAATCAAGCTTGAAAAAATTGGAAAGAGTACAGCAGAATATACCAAGGGCATCCATGTATGTGCAAATTTAAGTTATTATGAAACACTATTTATTTATTTATTTATTTATTTTTGTTGACCGGGAGTGTCCGACTGGACGTAGGTCCATTTTCAGCGGAGGCCCGGGGAGAAAAGCTCCACGGTTAAAATAAACAGAAAGTAACTACATTGGATTACATCGCAATTAACAATTTACATAGCAATTACTTACAACATATTTACAGATGAAGAACATAGTACATCAGTAGACAACTAGAATCTTTATCTGTGAAGTACATAACAGACATTAACAAATGTTACAATAAGAAGTTCCTGCTATATAATAAGTACTAGGCTTATGAGCATCTGAGCTTGCTAAAATACTATAAAATACTAAAGCTTGCTATAACACTAAAATATTTAAACTTGTACAGTGTTTCTTACAGATAGTTAAGAGGAGATCTTATTTAGATATATAAAGCATTTAGAGACAACTACCTCTGGGAATGTCTGGGGTTATCAAAAAGCAGTAGAGAATCATCAGACAACCTATATAGAAGATTATATAGAAATGAGAAGTGTACTAATGTGTTCTCTGACAGCAATTAACACATGCAACAGACTACCAAATTACATAAAAGCAAGCACTAGTTTAGATATTTGTCAGAACAGCCTGGACACTTATTATGGGAACAACTGTTCTGGTATATTGGCAGGCTAGAAGGGCATTAATACTTGTGCTTGAAATATCTGTATGTAGGTATAAAAACAGATTGTATCATTATTAGCCCATCAGGGGGGTGATTATTGGATCTACTCCTGGAAATGCAAAACATATGAGAAAGACCACGTGCTAGTTAATGAGGGGGAAAGCACAAAGGGGAGCTAGATAGGCTGAACCAGTGCCCTCTCCTTCCATTAAAATAACTTGGATTGCTTTTTTATCTCATCTAGTGGGGAATGTGCCTTTGCCCTCTTCAACCAATTCAATGAAATCTTGTTTGTACCACTCTTCACACATGGCTCGTCCATCCCCATTGCTGTGTCATGAGTTACTGAGTTAACCTCATTATTAGTTGCATAATATCTGTCTGTCTATCTATCTATCTATCTATCTATCTATCTATCTATCTATCTGTCTATCTATCTGTCTGTCTGTCTGTCTGTCTATCTATCTTTCTATATATGATCTGACACATTCCTGACTGCTGTATTTCCATCCTTGACTTCATCACTGCTTTGAGCACATGTTAAATCACTTCAATCTTGTTACCTGGTATAATCAGTTTCTAATAAAGGTATAACTTTTTGAACCAGAATTGCCATCTTTTAATATTTCATTCCAGCTTCAAAGCTCTTGTAATTGATATCTTGCCTGTCTGTGAAATTCCATATTCCTGAATAGATGGCCTAGGGCCAGACATAGGGTGACAATAAAGTGTTTTTCTGTGATTTCCTAATCCTTAACTTGTTCTATGTTTACTTTCTCCTTAAAATGATTAGTAAATAATTCCTTCGCACCCCTATTAAGGGCAAACATGTTAACCACTGTAATCCTCCGTTCGTTTATTCCCTATATTATTTCCCTTAGAAATTTGAATTTTCCTCATTTTCTTTCCATGGAGACTCCCTTTTGACTTTCATTCCTCCTTGGATATATTTTCACTTTTTCAAGAGACTAAATATAAACTGATACATCCTAAAGCAATTTAATTGCATATACATTTCTAGTTATGCATGTCCAGTTTGAAAATTCATTTTTCGGTGCTTTCACACTTCAATTATAAGTATTTACTAACCCTTGCATACCCCTCTGTTTCTCACTACCATTTAAACAGCATCGGCACTTTGTTGTTATTACTCAGACGCATGCATATGGGCAATCTAAACATTCTAATATTAGCACACTGGTGGAATTAGATTTTACTGTTAAGAGTTTCTATACAGGAGCAATTATAAAATATATCTTTTACTGTAGCTGTCCTCTTACTTTCAACTCAGAGTTATTCTATGTATTTACAAAGTCCCATGACTTTTGCCAAAAGATTGTTTAACAAAAAACATAAGTCTGTATAGTTATGTTTGTTGCATGTGTACCGTGCATAGGCAGTTCAACCTAATCACTAACTAGCTGGAAAATGTTAGAACAGGGCCATTTTCCCCTTACAAGCCTCCCAGTTCATCTCAGACCAGTTCCATGTAGTCTACCTTTTCCTAATAACTATTTAAAAAATGCCCCAACTGGCATCCTTCCCCTCCTTTCAGCATTTCCTCAGATTTCTCTTCCTGCTGTTTATTTGCTTCAAACCTTTCAATGTTCATTACAAGGTAGCCCTCATTTTTATTCTTATGGGCAGTCCATACATTGTTCCCCCTGTCTATCCAGTATCCTAATACATAACTTAACCCCAACCCCCATCTCACTCCCTTATTATTGGTTGTCTTCTGCTGTTCTTG
>NC_056727.1:313743271-313868271 GCF_019279795.1 Protopterus annectens | reverse complement strand
TCTACCTCACAGAGCATTAACAATATGTCTGATACGAATCACTGCAAAGCCCTATCTCTATCCTCTGTCACCTACAGACTGTTGAGGGTGATCTATGTTTTGCATACAAGGCATTCCAGGATCCTATTCTGATGGAACTCTTCCATACCCACAAAACAAATCCATCAGGATTACCTAATCCAGGAACTTAAACCTTCCTTTGACATAAGTAGGACATGCTGGAGGGACAGGTATGTGTCTCAAAGAATACTCCCTCTTTGGAGCAGGCTTCTTTCTCATCCATGTGAAGCAGAGTTCTTCTCTGATCTAGTTCAAGCATAACCTAGACCAGAGGAGAAGAAATCAGATATTCACACCTGGTCTGTCACTTATTTCAGTAGCAGTGGCCAACAGCAAATGGTTGACCTTACATGCCTAAGCTTACACATACCCTTAAAAATGACCTCCAGGGCACCAAATTTATTGGATACATTTGGAATGCATGGCTACAATTAAAATGGCCCTTGTGGTCATTAGCCTAGTATATACCAAGAAATCTGTGAGCCTATGAACCTATGTAACATATGAGTTTATTAATATCTGCCTATTAAATTAATTCAACCTTCACCTCCACTTCTCTTTATAGCTACCTTGATTTGTCTTCCATTCAGCTTTTCTGCTTTCATTGACTTTTGTCTAGAGTTATTCTAGTTCAAAAATGATCTCAGTCAGAAACTACTTTGCTTCTACTAGGACAGTAGGGATATGGGTAAACATCTGTCCTTGGATTACCTTTTTGTCTGTTTTTTTTTTTTTTTGTCATTTCTGTGACCAACTCTCTCTAAATTTTGCAAGGTTGCAATTCTTTCAGAGTTTAGTACTTTAAACCACATCTAAACTCTTAGAAGGGAGTTTCCATCTCTTTCTTGATAAAAAGTCTGTATTTTTTGGGTCTATATTAGATTGCCGAAATGGCATTACAGCAAATGCTGTTTCGACAACACATAAAAAGCGAAATGCTTAAACAGTGAAAGCTCAGGTCAGCGACTTTTTCCTAGGTAAAAAAAAAATCACTTGGCCTGAGCCATGAAATTGCTTTTTACTCCACTGTAGTGCGATCTCGGAGTTGGTGTATTTAGTTAGGGGGGTGTGGGGTGCACAGTCCCCCACATTGGGGGTGTGGGGGCTAAAGCCCCCCACTTTAAATTGTTTTAACTGGTGTGTTTTGATTTGTTGGTCTACCAATTTTTTTCCCTAGGAAAAACATCAGTGACCTGGGGTTTCGCTGTTTTACCATTTCGTTTTTTATTTGTCATCAAAATGGCATTCGCTGTGATGCCGTTTCAACAGTCTAATATAGACCCATATTTTTCCCCCTATAGTGTGTTTGTCTTGGTGTACTTAGTTATGCATTCAGTATCAACACAGATTCAGACTGTTAACTTTGTTTAGAAGATGTCTGCAGAAGTCAAATAGCTCAAAATAACTGATTTAGTTAGCCTTGAGTCTAGATTTTGGATTCTGTAAGTCTTTGTGTTTTAATATTGGTAAGCACTGCAACATGAAATTGTCAGGGTTTAATTTTAAATCAGAATATATCAGAAATATGTACAGTATAGCCATTGTGACCTATCAGTACATCATATGGATTCATGATGACTCTATGAATCTTCTTAGTGCAAGTTCCAATATGGTTATGCTAGAAACCACTTTCACTTAACCAAAAACATGTGCTTTTTCAGGGAGCTTGCCCCTGCACCCCCATCTTATATATATATATATATATATATATATATATATATATATATATATATATATGCTAACTCAACAGTTGTACACCAGGTAGGAAACAGACAAGTTCTTGCTGTGCCGAATGTGATTCCAGTGTAACTAGCTTTAGTTATCAACACTTGATAAATTGCAGTCGGATGATTGTCATGTCCCCCAGCTTATTATATTCATTCTTATCAACATCTAGATGTTAGCAGACAGCTTCAGTGATCTAATTAAGTGCTGAAAAAGGGATTGTCCAGCAAATTATTGCACAAAAATCAAAATCCTACCTTCCCTAGATATTGTCCTCATTATGTAATGGTGCAATCTGATAGTCGATTCTAATTCAGAGACAGTGGGATGTAAAGCTCCCCACCACCACCACCACCATTACTGTGTCTGCATCATTTTGATTTCTGCTCACTGACCTCACAGCCTGTTTCTTTTTGGTTAAGTTGCATAAAACCCAACTATATGTTCAAAGGTTACCTGCAAACTTTTCTGACTTTGAAATCCAGCATCAGAATATCAGAGTTTGCCTTGTACCTTATTCTGTCTTTTTCTGTCCTAGTAGTTTATTCAGAAGGGGCAGATGTGGAAGAAGGGTATCAATAATTCTTGGACATAGTGGCAAGCTACGGTGCAGTATTTTCTTCCCATTTTATTCCAAAACACTTCTGCCAAACTATGCATTTTCAACAGACATATTTGATCTTATGTTTATAGGTTCATGGGTAGGTACTAGGCTATTGGCCCTAGGGCCTATATAAGCCTAGCCAAAGGTACCCTGGCTTTTGCCACCCAAGAAAATTATTTTCCTGTGCCACTGTCGAGCAGAGCCACAGAAGTGATCCCCAGGGTGAATTTCCTATCTCCCATCCAATCATCAAGATTTTTCTTGAAGAGCGCTAATGAGGAGCTTTGTTTGATATAAATAGGTAGTTTGTTCCAGAGTATGGGAAGTCTCTGGGACAGTAATCTATCCCTCCAGCATGTTCTGTTTATTGTTGTGACAAGGTTTAGGTCCCTAGACCGTGTAGCTCGTAGGGGTTGGGATTTCTTTAAGTGGAGCATGTCTAAAAGCTCTGGGTTTGACATAGCTTTGTGTGTTAGGCAGAGATCACCTCTGAGTAGGCGATATGCAACGGAGTAAAGTTTTTTGAGATGGTCTGCGTAGGGCATCTGTTTGAGGCCGGTAATCCTCTTTGTGAGGTATTTCTGTGGCCTTTCTAGTTGTTGTAGATGTTTATGGAGTTGTACGAGTGGATGCAAAGAAGGAAAAAATGTATATCATACCTACAATGAAAATGAATCTGTTAGTTTCACAGAAGAAAAAAAATCAGAGAACTGTCTTGACTGAAAACCAAGTAATCAAAACACCATTTGTTGAAGTTGTTCTCATGTTGGGAGGAGATGGGCAAGGTCCCTGACCAGGCAGGAAACCATGTTCCCTACATCCCTGCTATTCTTATAACCATCTCTAGGTTTACTACAACATGACTACAGGGAGAAGTCCCGCTTGTAGTAACCTTGTTGAAGAAACTAGTATTTTCATAAACTCACTAAAGATATTGATTCAGACAGGTAGCTATTGAACAATTAACTGAATATCCACAGCAAGGAAATGTAGCTGACCCACTGAATTATTTTTATCCTGATAAATGTACTGCCAGTTTATTTTCCTTTTGGTTTTGGTAAACAGCTGAACCAGTGCTTTCCTTTCAATGTTTCCTTCTCGAAAGTCACTTACTTTTTGAACTAACATACAGTGGCGAGCTCTCTAAATGCAAACTACTTAATACATTTGGTTATCTACATTAACTGTCATATTTTGCTACTTGTCGAGGGGGGGTGAGGAATCATTTATAGTGGTTTGGTTACTTTATAAACAGAGATCTTAAAGTGAAAATAACATATTTAATGTAAGTTTAGGTGCACGAGGCAAAATTAGCAATTTCAGAACCAAAATATTTTGACCCCCTTGCCACTATATTTAGCAGTTTGTTACCTAAAATTTTCAAAGCCCATGCCCTGATTACTTTTATCAGGGTACTATTGAACTGTTCCTGAACCCAAGCTACATACACATGAATAATTATCTAAAGACAGTGATGCAACATGTTAACTGTTTTACTGTTAGCTGAGGTGTGGACAGGCAGTGGCCTTTCCTTTGATAAACAAGTCATTCTCAATTAGAAAACAGCAAGTTATGCCCTTGAGGTTAGAGATCAAAACGTGAAGCAGTGCGTATACTTTTCTTGTTCACTGATGAGAGAAAAATAGATGCATTCTTTGATACAAAGCATCAGGAATGATGTTAGGGCATTCTGGTTTTGTAGTTTCATGTTAGCCAGATGTTGGGGAGAGGATTATTGTAAGAATTTCTTTGACATAACAGCATTATTCATAGCGTATTGGGCGCTGGTGTCTAGTTCAAGTCTTCTAGCTGCTTTTATAAAGAAGTAGAAACTGTGCTTTTAACCTCAAATTTTCTGTAGCTTACTATAATAAGACCGGAAGTGATTTGAAGGGATAAACAGAGATAGTGGTCATGTGATGCCCTGTGGCTATTCAAGCACACCATGCAGCTGCTGTGGAGAATGGCTGAAAAGAATGCATGGCTGCACTTGAATAAATCAATTCACTGGTGGCCTTTTAAAATGCAAGCTGCTGTTAGGGGAATAAAACTAAATGTATGTTCCCCAAGAGAAGTAACTACAATCAAAAGACAACTAAAAATAAGCCCACATGCAGATGATTAGCCTTTTCTTCTTGTACACAGAACTAAAACTATAATCCGAAAGAAAACAGCTTTGATTTCTTATTTCATTGGACTATTTGTGAAGTGTCTCTGAAAATGTTTTCTTGCAACAATGTAATATCTTCACTTTTTATTAAGGAAAAATATGACTTCCACTCCCTCCCTGCCTTCAGGGTAGAAAGTTGTCAGTTCACTTATATCAGTTCTTACAGTTTATCTACTGATAGCTGTGTTCATTTAAAAGTATGTCATTAAACCTCACAATGGGCAACTATATTATGCTTTCCTTTCTTTTTACAGTCTCCTCCATTATAAGAATAATAATGTATTGCACTTCTTTTGTAGATGACCTTTATGATTTTTCATGGTCAGTTTTGCTTAGTAAGCATAAGTACTGAACCCTGTACTTCTACATGATTTACATTAGCTTATTATCATTTATGTTATCTCCTTTTTGTAACTCTTTCTGTCTTGTTGAAGTTCATGGGTCTAAAAAACGCCAGGTAGATAAAAAATGACATCAGCCAAGCAGAAATGATTTATAATGGCAGAAAGATAGTTCCATTAATCTACCACTGTCAGTGCCAACTTCATAGGTTTGAATGTCAAGCTTCTGATCTAGTCACCTTCTAGAAGTTTGATTGATGTAATCCACATATGTGTTTCTTAGTGCCCATAAAATCATCTGGTGATTTCTTAAGAGTAGATTTAAATGTTATTTGTTTAACTGGAAGTGGTTGATGGGTGCTTCTATAATCTAGGAAGATAGTATGCCACAAACCAAGTATTTGTTTTCTCGTAATTTATATTCACTTTTAGGGGTCTATATTACAATGTTGAAACATCAAAAGAGCAAACTCTCTTACATCGACACAGAATAATCTAAGCTACTAAATCTCGAACGGCCAGAACAGCAATTTTTTTCCCAAGGAAAAATATCGCTGGGCCATTGTTGAGACTTGACTTTGCCATTTCCTCCTCTGTATCTCAGAGTTGGTATATTTAAACAGGGGGTGTGGGGGGCACAGCCCCCCACATTGTGGGGGTTGAGGCCCCCACTTTATTTTGTGTGTAGATTTTTTTTTGTTGACCCAGCAGTTTGTTTTCCCAGGGAAAAAAAATCACTGTTCTGGCCATTCGAGATTTAGTATCTTCAGTTATTCTGTGTCGATGTAAGAGCATTCGCTCTTTTGACATTTCGACATCGTAATGTAGATGCCACTTTTAATATTAAGTGACCTGTTCTAAGCATTCCAATTTTTTTAAATAATCGAGGCTGATATTGCCTAGAAGCTGACAAACAAATCATATCACAGGAGCCCATATAATTTTGCGTCACTGAGATCTACCTTAACCTACCTTTTTTTCTCATATATATTTTTGTACTGAGAATGGATTTTGTTTTTCATTTTATTTTATACCTTGTTATATTCCTTTTTCAACTGTTAGCTGCTACTTTTGGCTGGCTTAAATAAATTATTGTGTGCAACATAGATTTTTTTATTTTCGGATAGTTAGACATTTTAGGTTTACACAGTCAGTAAATTGTTATAAGTAGTGAATATGTCTGACATCTACTATCATTTTGTCTCCCAGTTAAAAAGCCTCTCTTTTAGTTTGACATGGCTAGTGTGTGTTTGTGTGAAATTAGTTTTCATGTATTACTATGGCCAATAAACTTGCTATTATCTCACCACCAGACATCTGCGGTGTACACAGTCATTAAGTGTCTATAGTGTTTAATCATAGATCTAATTAGGTAAGACTTGCATGAATTTGTGTGAAACACATTGCTATATACTGTTGTGGCTAGTATTGCTTTACTTGAAGCAGGCATCTGAGGAGTATAGGATCAGTGAAGGGTCAGTAATTGGTGCGTACATAGACAATCCACCATTACATAGTTATTGATCTAGTTTGGCAAGGCTAGTATGTTAGTATGAAATAAGTATCTATCTATAGCTATATTAGCTATACCTATATCTACATTGATATATATATATATATATATATATATATGGGTCTACTTCAAAAGAGCGAAAGCGTACATAAATGACACGCACATTGCTGAGATGACTTGTCTGAAACTGCATAAGATCAGAAATTTAAAAGGCCGAATCCCATATAAATGAAAAGGGGTCACTCACTTGTAGTCAGTCACAGCACTATGAAATAGATATAAAAATGCCATTTCCCTCAAGGTAGTGCAGTCTCAGAGTCAGTATATTTAATTTGCGGTGGGGTGTGGTGGGTGCAGGGGGCTTGCCTCCCTGCAAAAATGAAAGACTAAAAATAATTGTTTTTGCTTTTTATTTCTCCTTAGCAGGAGACAACTGTTTCACCTGTGAATCATTAAGGCTATATGCACTTCAACGCAGACCAGTTTGTGGGGTACATTTAATAGAAACATGTAGTGCGGGAATACAATACAGTGGATGTAGTTTTCGTTGATTAGGTTCATAGATGAGGTTCATAGATTAGTACTAAGCTAACTGCCCTTGCAAGCCATTTTAAGCCTAGCCAATTATCCCTTGTGAGACTCAAACCCTGCACCATGTGTTTGTAAGGCAAACACCTTAACCATTAGGCCACCCTCCCACTAATTGATATGGGATTCGGCCTTTTAAATTTCTGATCTTATGCAGTTTTGGAAAAGTCATCTTGGCAATGGGTGATTCATTGATTCAGGCTTTCACTCTTTTAAAGTAGACATATATATATATATATATATATATATATATATGTATATATATATATATATATATATATATATAGTAGAGAGAGAGTGGGGAGAGAGAGAGAGAAAGAGAGAGAGAGAGAGAGAAAGAGACACCTATGTATATCTGTCTATATATAAATATATAGATATATCTATCCATCTATATGTATATATATATATATATATATATATATATAGATCTATATATAGAGAAGAGTGTCAGGAGTGATTTGTGATAGACAGGTACCAGTAAGAGTGAAAGTGAAGGTCTACAAGAGGGTAGTGATACCAGCTATGTTTTATGGGTTGGAGACGATGGCATTGACAAAAAGGCAGTAGTCAGAGCTGGAAGTGGCAGAGTTAAAGATTTTAAGATTTGCACTGGGTATGCCAAGCATGGACAGGATTAGGAATCAGTATATTAGGGGGTCAGCTCAGGTTGGACAGTTTGGAGCCAAAGTCAGAGAGGTGAGATTGCATTGGTTTGGACATGTGCTGACGAGGGATGCTGGGTATATTCGGAAAAGGATGCTAAGAATGGCGGTGCCAGGTAAGAGGAAAAGAGGAAGGCCAAAGATAAGGTTTATGGATGTGGTAAGAGAGGACATGCAGGTGGTTGGTCTGACAGAGCAAGGTGCAGAGGACAGGAAGAAATGGAAACAGATGATCCGCTGTGGCGATCCCTAACGGGAACAGCCGAAAGAGAAGAATATATATATATATATATATATATATATATATATATATATATATATATATATATATATTTATATGTGTGTGTGTGTGTGTGTGTGTGTGTCTTTTGATCCTTCATGTTCAGTGGGTGGATAGAATGTATAAAGGCATCATAGCCATGCACTGCCAGACTGCTTTCCATGGCTATGAACCATGTTACATTAACCACACAGACATCAGCTTTCTCCAGAGTGAGGAGAGCTTCCAGGGAGTGCTGTTTCTTGTCAAGATTCCTAACATTGAGTAGTAACACCTTTAGCTTGTCTCGACTTAGAGCAGAGAAGGGCTTTGGCCTCAATGGGAAGGTTTGAGTTAAGCCTGTTCTGGATGCCTGGGGAGTTAGTGATTGTAAATGTATTTTTCTTGCACATTTTTACAGAGTGATAGGGGCTTATACAAGTTATATATGCTCAATGCATATAATGCATATTAGTTGTTTATATGTTTATATATCATACATTATAAATAAATGCATACATTTATATGTTTTATATGTTATACAATACATGTGTTGGTTTTAGATGTATTTTATGATTTTTAGTTTCATGTATGAATTTTTAGTAGGTGTTGTTTTCTGTTAGGTTTTCCCCTTTAAACTAGTACTTTTGATTGCTGCATGATGTAAGATCCAGAAAGGAACAACCGCCTAGTGTACTAGAAAGTGGGGAAGTAAAATTCAATGTGAAAGGTGTAATTAATTTGTTTAATGGGAAGCATAAAATGTGAGTAATTTGTAATGTATTTAATTCATTGTTTCACTGCTGCTGTCTATGGTATGAGGAAGCCACCGGGATGGTGGTGAAAGTGCTTACCTATTTCTGAAAAATAAATGATATGGTTTTACTGCCATACATCTTATGACTGTTTTCTTGTTTTGTTACCTGTTTACTGCTACTTAATTGTGTTGTACATTTGCATGCTTTGTGTTTTTCTTTGTATTTATTCTATGGGTGGATAATGTTTTGGCCAATATCTGAAAGCCTAGAAGTGACAGATGAAGACCATCCTTAACAAAGCAAGGTGGCCTGTCAGTCATGTCCTCCCAAGTTGATAAGTAGTTGACCCCTCCCCCTTTGCAATAACATCAATAGTTAAGCCAATTGTTAAAGTCAATCATTTTCTGCTGATATTGTGGCATCATAGGAATCAAAGGATCATAGGAAGTTACTGGGCTATTGGCCTTGAGGCCCTTACAAGCCTAGCCAAGAACTTAGCCCATGTTCAAACAAGACAGCACCCTATGCCACTGTCTAGCAGGGGCACAGATAAAATCCCAGGGGTGTATTTTCTGTTCCCCATCCAGTTATCCGGGTTGCGCTTAAAAATAGTTAATGAGGTACTCTGCTTGACGTGGAGAGGGAGTCTGTTCCACAAAAGGGGTACTCTCTGGGACACAAATCTGTCCTGCCAGCAAGTCCTATTAATGTCATAGACCAGGTTTAGGTCATGCGTGCGGGTTACTCGAGTGGAGCCTGACTTGCAGATATGCAGTAGTCCCCTCAGGGTGGGATCTGGGATTGCTTTGTATGCCAGACAGAGGTCACCTCTGAGGAGACTGAGTAGAGGGACAGGGTCTTTAGCCTGTCTGTGTAGGTTAGATGTTTGAGGCTCTGGATTCTGCTGGTGAGGAACCTCTGTAGTCTCTCCAGCTGCTGCATGTGCTTTGTGAGGTACATGCTGAAAGGGGCATTGTACTCAACAATAGGTCTTATAAAGGAAGAATACAGGGATGTCATGACTGCCTTGTCCCTGGATGAGATACCCTCACTAATGAGGTGGGCCATGTAGAAAGCTTTCTGTACATTGAAGGCAATATGGTGGTCAAAAGTCAGTTTACTATCAACCTGGGTTCCCAAATCCCTCACGACTGATTGCGTGCTTAGGACCTTATTTTCAGTGTGATAATTTGTGGTAATTTCACTCTCCCCAAAGGGGATGATAATGCATTTTTTTGGCATTCAGTTTGAGACCATGTTTCTGGCACCAGTCATTTGTTTGGGTGAAACCCTCCTAGAGGATGTCCACATCACTAGGGGAATTGATGACAGCACCCAGCTTGCAGTCATCTGCAGACTTGATCAACCATATCCCACTGGTTTTGGCCTGCACTTCAGAAAAGTATTTCCCCAACAGCAGAGGCCCCAAGACCGATCCCTGGGATACACCTCTTGTTACTGGTCTACTTCTTGAGGTGGCTTCTCCTATTTTGACTAGGTGGGTTCTATCAGTGAGCCAGTTTGCTACCCATCTGGTAACATACGGATTGATGCCTAGTCGAGAGAGTTTATCTATTATACCTGAGTGGGGCTTCTCCTCGTCTATGGCCTCGGAGACTGTCTCAAAGAAATTGACTAAATTTAAGAGGAATGACCTCCCCTTGATAAAACCAAACTTGAGTGTCTGGAGGTCGCCAATGTCCTTGTTAATGAGGTCCATGATAATCCACTGCATGGCCTTGTAGCTCAAGCTGGTTAGGCTGAAGGGTATATAATTTCCTG
Organism: Protopterus annectens; assembly: GCF_019279795.1. Classification (NCBI taxonomy): domain Eukaryota; kingdom Metazoa; phylum Chordata; order Ceratodontiformes; family Protopteridae; genus Protopterus; species Protopterus annectens. The sequence continues at coordinate 313,857,806 of NC_056727.1, read as the reverse complement.
GATCAGTGGACAATGGCTGTCCTCCGTTTGGCTGGGATGAAGCCAGTACTCAGGCTTTGGTTGAAAAGGGTGCCTAATGGTGCTACAAGTTCCTGCCTGAATTCATGTAGGATGCAGCCTGGGATGTTATCAGGTCCCATGGAGGCTGTATTTTTTGCCTTTGAGAGGGTAGTGATGACTTGCTCCCTAAAGATAAAAAGGGGGGGGCAGGTACTGGGATTGTCTGTTTTACTGATGGGGACAACAGAGGGGTGAAGTTTTCACTGAACCTGTCTGCCAACAGGTTGGCTATATCTACAGCATTTGTGTATGTGGTGTCCTTGACCGCCAGTTTTGAGCAGATCTGGGTGCTTCCCTTGAGGTTGTAGACATATGTGAAGAAGGCCTTAAGATTGTCTATAGTAGATGTGACCAGTTTTGACTCAAAATTTGGATTGGAAGATTTCACTAGTGCTCTTATTTGCTTGTTCAAGATAAGGAAATATTGTTTCTAATTAGGCACCTGCTCCTTCTTGGTCCTAGATGCAATTTTTTCCTTTTATTATAGAGTTTATTTATTACAGATGTCCACCAGACAGGTTTTCTCTTCCTTGAAGAGGATGATTTCATCCTGTTGGATATTCCTGATTCCATGCAGCTATATAAATGCTCATATAGTACTTTGGTGTAGGTTTGGACATATGTGCCAGTACCTAGGGGGAGGGGGCTGTGAAGTGGCTTATACCTTCCCTCAGGAGGTTGTAATTAGCTTTGGAGAAGTTTTTTTGTTTGACCCTAGCTGGGGGGGGGGGGGTTGGGGGATTTGGTGACTTTGAAAGTGACCGCTTTGTGGTTGGATATTACCAGGGATGATGACATTGTAGGGATACTGCAGTGGTTACTCATGTTGGTTAATACCAAGTCCAAGATATTTTCACCTCTTGTGGGGGTGTCGACCAGTTGGTCCAAGGCATTTGCAATGACGAAATCAAGAAATCTCTGGGCATTTGTGTTTTGGCATGAGTATTTCTTCCAATCTATGGTTGGATAGTTAAAGTCGCCCAGGATCAGGGTAAAGGGTTGAATCTTGATAGATTCAAAGAGGTCCAGATAGGTAAAGTGGGCATAAAGTTGGAGGCCTATAGCTAGCTATGATTTGAATATGGGGTCTTGTTAATTGTTAACTGCACCTGCAGTGTTTCCTTTGCATCATACTGTTTGACCAGCCTGGAGGTGTGTATGTCTTTTATATATATTGCAACTCCACCTCTTTTTGCTTTGCTTACGGTTTGGGGTCTGAATGTATGATAGGATGAGTAACCTGGTATGGCTGGGGTGCTCTCTGCAGCTTTGAACCAGGTTTCTGTGACTGCACAAATGTCAGCATCTTCCAAGGTTAAGAATGCTTGCAACGAGTGCAGTTTCATGTTTAGACTCCTAGCGTTTAGCAGCATGACCTTTAATTTACATTTTGATGAAATTTTCATGTTGATAATTTTGACCTCATGGCATTGCCTAAAAAGGCACTATGGGGGAGGCAAGATCCTTTGCCAGGAGCCTAAAGCCCGAGGGAGACAGATGCAGGCTATGTCTGGCAAAGCATTGTGGTTTGTCAATCATGTCATCCCAGGCTGTCAGGTAATGAATCCCCTTGGAATTACACCAGAAACTAATCCAATTTTTAAAATCAATCATTTTCTGTTTGTATTAAGCCATCATTCTGAAGATATTTGGAAATGGTATAATGCTACTCAATGCTAGGCTTATACCTGCCTGTGACATATTCTGAGACTTCAATCATGTCTCTCTTCATATAATCCAAAGAGGTATGTCTGGTCATTCACATCCACATGGATTATCACTGAGTCATTCTGGTACTAAGGGGTAAGTGATCTGTTTTTATTTATTTATTTTTTTATTTTTTATAGACTGTATAGCGTTTTCTTCCTGTTTGTAATTTTTTTACAGTTTGTATATCTAACTTAGGGGCTTGTTTTTTTTTTTTTTGTATTTTTTATGAGTTTTTCAGTACATTACTGTCTATTGGAATTTACTTTCATTCATTATGCACTTGAATTAAAGCATTACATCCCAATTTTTTTATGATACATGATGAATAATAGATCTGACTCTTGATTCTATAGTGTACTGTTATTTCATCATAATTGCCATTTGAAAAAAAAAATCTGACTTGCCTGTGGTAATAACTTTTTGTAGTCCAAGACTAAAGTTAAGAGTGTCATTGTTTGATGCCACAGGGAAAGGTAACAATTTCAGGGGGAAACAAGAAAGTCTTACTGAGTACAATGTCTAAAATACAATTGCACCTTGTTGGGTACTTAATAATCAGTTGCAAGATATTTTAGTAATTAAATATGTTGATCTTTGGCTGCATTTTATCTGAGTAGTATTTGACCATTCATTATCTGGATAATTGGACTCTGTTAGTAATATTGTTTTACTGGTATATTGGTTCCTTAAACATTTTTAAGAAATTCTCAGGTTTCTTAAGAGTCATGGAAAGTGAGTGCTACCAGCCCAAAATCGGTATCCTGATTATAACAATGATGAATTCTCTTCCCATTTGTGTAGGTTTTAGCCTGGATTTGAGACATAGATCACTATCCCTTCAACAGGATTTGCAACAATGATAGACAATTTATGAATACTTGACTATTCATCAACTACTAGTTTGATAATAGTCTGCTATCACTTGTAGTATCAGCATTTAGGTGTTAACAATGAGGAAAAATGAGAAAAAAAACATTTCTGGCTATGTGTAACTATTTATTGAAGAATTATTTGATTAATGCACAAGCACTATTACATTTAACATAGAAAAATAAGATCCCCTTGAATCAGATTTCCATGAAGATTGAAATTGCAGCATCCTTCAGGAATAGGAGTGTTTCGAGAATGATCACTTTGCATCATGAGTGGCAAACACACCTCATTTTATTTTATGTTTGTTTCCATATTCTATACATCTACAACAATTTGGAGTCTGCCAGAAAGAGTGAATAGGGGAACAGCTATTAGAGTCAGTGCATGAGCAGCTCTAGAGGAGAAATGCAGCTTAAAATCTGCAAAGCATGTCAAGAAATCCAACACCTCCTTCCACTCTCTCAGATACTGAAGCCCTCATCTACAGCATCGGGTTCTAAAGCAGTTATTAAATACTGAGGTTTTGTGTTACAACTGTAGTCATTCATGGTAATAGACGTACCTTATATAGTATGTAGGTGGTTCTGTTGTAGATTAAGTTCATTTAAGCATACCATTTAAAGTGCAGTGTCAAAGATGTTGAAGCTCAAGTGAGCAATGGTTAACTCATTCATTTCTATTTGAACCTACAGTCTTTTTAAACTAGTTATTTTATTCTTTCATGTTTGAAAATGCTCTCTCTGTGGAAGCTTCATGCGTTGTTTTCCCCCCTTTCTGTTTTCTTATTGCATTTAAAAATTATTCCTTTGTTACACTAAAAACTGTTACATGTACTGTATTTTGTACTCACTGTGCCTGGAAATAAGTATGATCCAAGAGCCCACCAACAACAGTAGCCCACTCCATGGCGTTACCAATTTTTCGATAATATAATTTCCTAATTCATATTCAGGCCTTTATTTTATTGCTTTCCACTTGGGATTTGAAGATGTGACAACATTTTATTTTTGCCTGTTAATTATTTCCTGAAATATGATGATCTGTTTTTTTGTTTCTCCTTTCCCACCATATGATTTAAAGTAAATCAGTAAGTCAGTGCTTTTAACCTATCTTCTAGTCTGTGAACCATATTGTTACTCTGATGTGTGTGAGTGGCAGCCTGACCACTGTAAATAAACATGATGGATCAGGGATGGTTATAGACATCCAGAAGTAGTCTCACCAGTGATGTCCTTGAACCAGTATTTTACTTCTGATCACTGTATACCTTAGAAGTTGTTAGTAGTGCTGAATGCTTACCCTACCTGCTTTGTTTATTCTAATACATAAATGCTAATAATTGCTTTTATGTCACTTTAATCTGCTGCTGTACCCAGTGGAAAATTATAAATGAATAAATAACCCCCAAACGCTAAAGGTGGTCTGTCACAAAAAAAATCAATATTAGCAGAAAAAAGACAGAAAATCCACCCAAGGATGGCCAAAAAACGAAATCCACAAGTGTTCCGATTAAAATGTACTCCTTTAATATGAATAAAACTTCGACTTGAAAATAAAATGAAAAATAAAAAAGCTCAAAACTGTCCCTTGAAGATATCCGATAAGCGCTTTCGACTGTTGTCTTCCTCAGATCGTTATTTTCAAGTCGAAGTTTTATTCGTATTAAAGGATTACATTTTAATTGGAACACTTGTGGATTTCGTTGATTGGCCATCCTTGGGTGGATTTTCTGTCTTTTTTCTTCTAACAGTGGAAAATTATGGGAAATCTAAATAACATAGCAGAATTACAGACCTTGACACATGAAACAAGATACAGACTAATCTCATATGATACCTTTTGGAACATACTTTCCAATCATAATTTGTATTCTTGATTGACAGAAGAATAGTACAAACAGTATTCAGAGACTGCTGACACTTGTTTTATCTCAGCATACTATCATACACTGCACTGTTTCTCATTATTTCATCTGTACAGTAGCTTTCCTTTACACAAACAATGCCGTATTCATTATACAGCTTGTACATGGCAAGGACAAGCTATGAAGACATATTTATATTTCTGTTTCCCTCTGGCAGGACATGTTCCATAGTATTCCTTTGTTTTAAAACAAAGCAGAGCCATGAGCTCTACTCAAAGTGGCAACATACAGTTGCTGTACCCATGCCTCACAGAAAACCAACATGTTTCCGGCCTGACATATAAAAATCCATTCTGTCATTTGTAATGTCTGAAATAACTGTACTACAGAAAATCCATTCTGACCCGTATATTTTTTGATATTTCAATAAATACAGACAAGGCAGGAGCGTAGTGAGATGGTGTTAGGACCTTGCACTCCTCCTTAGGAGGGAAGGATTTTTTTTTCTTACGCAGAGCATGAGGAGGTGAGGCATCAGGACATGGTGCTATTCTTCTATGGACTTTTTTTATTCTCAAATTAGCACTGAGGGATGTCAGACTGGGGACCGGCACCTGGCACTAAATGATCTATCTCCAGATCTGAGTGACTGAAATAAGACTTCTTACGTTACAGCCAGGAGCTGAATTTAAGTAGTATTCTTAAACTCATGATAGTCTTTCGCACTTTCTGCACTTCATTTCTCTCTCTACTCATGCCCTCTTTCTGTCTTACCTGTCTCACTCTCTTGTTCTGTCAACCATTAATCTAGTTCAGACTCTTCTGTGAATAGCTCAGTGTCCATTGACACTGTTTTTTTTCAATTGTTGGGGAAAATACCATAATAATATACTTTATTTTATAACTGGAAATATCATAACTTGTATTTTTTTTTACATTTTCTGCTTGTACTATAGTCAGTTTCTTTATTCAGTGTGCTTTTCTTAGAATCTATTTAAATGTGCTTATCTATGCAAACACTAAAAAAGACCATGCAATAATTGTAATAGAACCTTTTTACAAAAGTTGTCATATGTATAAGTCCTAAAATTTCAGACATTAAAGTTTAATTTAAAATTCCTACCTCTGGGTTATCTTTCCTTTTTTTGCTTGTAAGAACATTGATAAATGCAGTATCTAGAACATGTAACAGTCACACTTTCTTGGGGACTTCTGTTTTCAAAAACAAACTCATTCTTAATTCTGTCTGTTGTCCATCATTCAGTCATAAACCTACTATACAGTCCTACAAACATCAAGCATTTATTGAGTCTGAATGAACATATCAGTTTGTCCCTCAGCAGCTACTCTTCCCCAGTTGTTGCCCTGTCATTTTCCTGTTCATTTCCTGGTGTCTTGTAATCTTCTGTTGATCAAACTCTACCACTGCCTCAGAAAATACATTACCCAGAGTGTTTCCATTTTCTATGTGAAGCTTGCTTTCTATTATTTTCCTTGCAGCTGCAAACCATGTCACTGTCCGCTGCTACTTCTCTTCAAGTCTATCCCTCCCTTTTTTTCCTTAACAATTTATTGCTTCCACCCCAAACAAATATATTACAGTCAACTCATATATGTGCCAGAGGATAACATGGGTGAGCACACAATGTCATCTGGAAATGCTGAAGCATTGCTGTTAACCTTTGAGCAAGTAGCTGAAATATTAAACTGATCTGCTTGTAAGTAGTCCAGCCTGGTGCTTTATTCCTCTCTGTAGTAGTTCAGAAGGCATGTCTGTGTGTCATAACTGGATGTACCATCAGAATATGATGTCCAGAACAGTGACTTGACTTGGTGCAAACACTGCTGTAAAGCTCTACCATTTCCATGACTGGAACTTTTCAGCAAATAAGTCAATATAGTCCCAGCTGTCTGACATACTACATCTGTTAAGAAGCACCTTCAGATGGAGAGTGACCCAACTGTTTGGTTAGCGGATCTGCTAATCACAGCACTTTTTTACAAAACTGTACAATGAGTTCCAAGTATGGGTAGGTCAAACTGCTGTCATAAAGTTGGCTAACTTGAGAACCCTTATGTATTTGAATGTTAAGTCCCTTGTGGTTATGTATCCCAAAGAGTTGCACTCCAAAAAAAATGATAATTCTGTTCTTATTTTTCTTTCTTTTTTCAATGGTATTTTGCCCCTACTGTCTGACTGTCAGACACCTCCTGACCAATCAGTCCATTCATTCCTCATCACCTGGTGGTGGCAGAAGAATGAAGAGGATGAGACCACTCTCTCCGGTTAGGGTGGGAAGGCACATGCCAGGGAACACGCACTCGGTTACATCTCTTTGCTAAAGGCAGAAGAGCCAAAGGAGGTTTTTGCCTTAAGGGGGTGGAATATCTGCCATACTCTTGGAAGTGATTAACAGTTTTCTGTAATGCTAGTCATACATCTGATCCTAGACAGCAAAAAAAAAGATTCCCTGCAGAAATCACCACTTCTGCCTTACCTTGCCATTGTACCTAAGCAAACAATTAAGCCACAGGTCTGTGTCTCCTCGGGGAATAAACAGCTCAGTGAAGTGGTCAGTAGGGGACAGGCTCAATGGTCAAACGGGGGCTGGTCGAAAAGAAACAAACAAATCAGCAAGTGCTGATAGATGGAAGGTACTTGTGCTGGTAGTGATGAATAAATGGAGGAAGGGGGCTAATCAGATAAAGAAATGCATTTTCAGGGCATTAAAGTGGGAGGACGCCAGACTTACTGAAGCTTGAAAGAATGTGCAAGTAATTGATGATATTTCTTGAAAGCCAGACAGCACTTTCAGTTTCACTTATTCTGATAGACAACAGTTTACTTTATAGAGTGACTACAAGAAAGGAAGTAGGTGTTAAAAGCTTCTGATACGTCAGCCTTGCGTATAGAAACTAGTGCATATCCATGTGTCATGTGGCTATCTTTGGGTCAAAAGAACAATGAAAAAGGTAATGGACAGATTATTTTGGCTAGTGGTCTATGCAAAATAGATCAGTTGTATGCCTCATGCTGAGAGTGTCAACTCAGTTCTCTACAGACATCTAATAAAGCCCCACTAGTAGCTATGTCCATAACAGAAATCCCATTCAGAAGTATAATATGGATCTGAAAGATCCTTTATTGAAATCTAGTAAGGGACCCCAGCATATATTAGTTATACTAGATTATGGCACCAGATACCCAAAAAATATTGCCTTGTGGATGGCCATTGCCAAAGCCATCAACAGAGAATTAAACATTAACATCTGCTAGCAGTCAAGTAATGGAATGTCATATTCCTGACTGTTGACAAACTGGAATGTGATTGTCTGGCCCTGAAAGTCAAAGAAAATTAAAATGTGAGAAAAATCTTTAAAGTGAATAAGTAAAGTCGCTATCTGCCTTATTTGTTCAGGTAAAATAATTTATTCACATTTAAACTGCTTAAACATGGCACTGAATATTGTATACTCAGTACTGCAGTTAAGTTACATTGAAATATTAGTTCTGTCTGTAGTCTGCCTTTCAAACACAGCAAGTTTGGATAGGACAATTCAGTCCACATAGCTAGTAATACAGGCATGAAAGAGTCACCAGTGTGAACAGCAGTTTACATATGAATGAGTTATTGTCATTTGTAGTCAGGTGAATGCCCAAGCACATCCACATGCATCATTAAACCATTTGGTATACCTCATGAGGGCAGTATTTAGTCAGATGCTACATATTAAAAAATAAGAACCTCTGTGTAACACCCATAAACAGATGGGTTAGTGAAATGATTCAGTAACACAGTAAAGGCAATTTTATGTAAATCATTGATAAAAAAAAAAAGGAAACCCAGAGACGATATTACCAATTATGTAATTAACCAATTATAATTACTCCTGAAAGTAGAAAAAACAAACTCAACGGCTGGTCAGATGCTTTACTGTTTTACCATAGCCAAAATGTGGAACTCTTCTCCCAGCATCTATCAGGGCCACTACCAATTCAACTAGCTTCAAAAAACTCCTTAAACAACATATTTCCTCTTCATGGAAATGTATATGCACTAATTCCATTGACTTTAAAACCTGACTCCCCCCTCGATAATATTTTATTACTCCCATCTTATATCTCCTCTCATCCCCTTTCTTCTCTAGACATTTAAACAAGTCGTGTACTCTTTTATCCTTTTTACTTATCAAACTTATATTTCCTCAGTAACCTATTTAAGCTATGCTTGATATCCTATTCTGGGATACCTAACTGCACTGAATGAATCTCTTACACTCTAATGCAATTTAACTTAATTTTGTAACTGACTATGTTTAGCATTTACTTTATGTAAATAATTGTGTCTATTACATATTTTGTTATATGAGGTGTTTTCTCCCTGGCCCTCCACTGAAAATGGGCTCTCTTACGCCCAGTGGACCATTGTGGTAAACAAATGCAAATAAATAAAAATTCTGACTATGTCCTATTTGACATGCAGGAGACATCACAGATTTTACATGTTTTTTCTCCTTTTAGTTGTTATATGGGCATCAATGGATAAAACAAAAGTCATGTGAAGAGCAAAGTATAACCCATAGTATGATGGAACAGATGTGCCAGTTGTAGGAGTGGCTAAAAGTAGTGCTCCTACTGGTAAAAAAGCACGTGACTAAAGGTTAGAAATCTCAGGCCTACACTTACATTAGATGAGAAAGGGAGAAGGAAAAAGGGATCAGGGCATTTCAGTCTGGACATCAAGGGATGATGTGTATCCCAACTGCAGATAGAATGGTCCCGTTAAGCTTCACAATAAGACATACTTGAAAGGCTTATGGGGCAAAGCTTCTAATATTTTTAATATTTTAGTTACTTGACTCATAAATACACTGTGGTGGTTGTGCTGCGGTAGCGTTGTCGCCTCACAGTATGACGTTGTCCTGTTCGATTCTCAGCTAAAGCGTCTTCTGTGTTGAGACATGCGTGAATGGGCGTACCTTCATTGAACATCTACTGCCAATCTACTGCCAATTATTAGCGGACCAGAGTTCCACTGTGGCGACCCCTAACCGGGAAAAGCCGAAAGATACAACAGTTACTTGACTCATAAAAATACTTTTTGTCTTGTGGGAAATGTCTGTGTTAGAAGAAATTGTGTGTAAAATGATCACATTTATTCAGACTGAAACAAAAAATAAACAAATATACATGGAGACTGCTGGAGGGTAACCTTTCCCTGGGTTAGAGGTGAGAGAGGCTTCGGTTTCTCGATGTTTCATGCAAAGTGCCTCAGATTTAAACAAAAAAAACCTGTGAAAAACAGGAAAGAAGGACCTGAGCAGAATAAGCTTTGCACCCTTTTGATAAATAAAGGTACTGCCTTTGCTGTTTAGTTTTCTGTCAGCAGACCAAAATCTTGGTCAAATGGTGCCCTAGGTAGGATACTGGACCAACCCCCTTACCCCACATCCATTCCAGTGTTCCATTACTTGTGTGTATCTGCTCAGTTACAGTAAATACAGTACAGACCTGTTAGTGTGCACACCATTTTCTTTACTTTTACAAGGATTACAGATGCTTGTATTGAATTTAAAACTTTTACTTCAAATGACATAGTGCAAACACTGATGGCCATTTGCTAAATAAAACAAAACAGTCTCACATCGATAACAGACTTAGCATGAGCAACAGTAAAGTTTCTGCTCTAGAAAGTCATTCATTGAAAATGCATTAAAAGTCACATTCATTGAAAATGCATCTGGCCTGTGGTACATTTATTTATTTATTTATTTATTTCAGTTTGATTTCTGGGGAAGTCCACTGGGCATGGGGGCCCGTTTTCTGTGGAGGCCCGGGGAGAAAAGCTCCACAAAAACAACAATTTTAATTACAAGAAAGATTTCAGACACAGAAGAAACATTACAAGTTAAACAGGTGGTTACAAGGTAGTCTACAAACAATATCAGATTACTAGAATTAGCAAAATAGCAAAATTATTGACAGTTTCAATTTGGCAAGAATTTGCTTATTATATAAAATTATATATACTATATAAAAAGGCAGAGAAAAAAGCAAAGAGAAAGAAGACATTAAACTTTAATGTTGGATGCTTAAGCAATTAGTATTTTATAAGAGGTGAGGAAGGTATGAGGTACGCTTGGGCAGCTTAAACATATAGAGTAAAAGATGCTTTAGTTGCTAATACTTTGGTATTTTTAGGAAAGATTAGAGAAGGATCAGGGGGTTATAGAGGTTAGCCTGGAGAGAAGAGGGAGGATAAAGTAACTTGGGCACTGGACTGGTTTCAAACCATGGGTCCACTGCACACATTTTTAGGGCTATGCAGAAATGCAAGTGTTTTTTGATTCACCTTCCTGATTGTATTAAATTGTATCACTTGTTTAATATAGAAACATTTGTTAGAGTGTGTTTTAAATTTGCAATACTGAACATCTTTTCCATTAAGCAGTGAAATAAAATGTATGAACCAATAATGACAAAACTACCCATTTCAGAACATTTTGACCATAAAGGGCCATTCAAACTACTCTCATTATAATCCACTAATATCAGTCAATATTCATACTCTCTGCAGAAGAAAAGTCTTCTCAATAACTTCACCTTAAAGAGAACTATTAGCAGAGGTTACTGCTGGAAAAAAATTGCAATTCAGTACTTCGTCTACAAATGTAGTGCCTGCTGCCTTTTATGAATACATTGCCAATGCTACATAAAATTGTTGTGCTGTGGATATTTCCATAACATTTCCTTTACTAGATTAGCTATACAATACGGAATGGCTGGCAAACAACAACAGCAACACATTCTTAGTTGCCAGGCATGCAGTCCTGGGGGCCATTAAGGAGCCAAGCCCAAATTCTCAATTTCTCTCTCTATATTTCGCTATATCACTGTCTGGTTAAATGACTTGCTCAATGAACACAGAAGGTAAATAAAGGTAGAAAGATTCAAACCCTGCACTCTTGCCACAAGAAGCAGCTCATTAACAAGTCGGAGCTTTAGTCTTTTGCCCTAACTGCAAGAATTCGACAATTAAAACCAACAGTTTTCCGATACTAAGAAATTTATTCTAATACAAACGGAAACGATACCACAAAGATAAATGACACAGTACAATAATAGTGAGCGCTTTTGTTTGAAATCCTCAAACTTCTGCAAGAATAACAGTTTTTTAACTAAATTCTGAAATCCTTTACAATCTGATCTTGTAGAGAAGACTGTACCATCATAATATGCAACAGTGGCTACATAAAGGATGCTGAAGGTCAGATGGTTCTGCTAAATAATGCAGACTATATGACCTGAGAAATGTCTTCCTATTTACCGTTGCTGGAGAATGTAAAGAATTAACTGCAAAAATAAGCTACTAAAAGTTTTGTACCCTTTTGGTAAATAAAGGTAGTCCAGGCCTACTAATAAATTAATTCATTCTGCAGTGCAGTGAATAAAGCAGGACAATATGAACTCTGCAGCAGCTTTTGTTCAACAACCCACGTCATACAAAAATCACATATATTACTGCATACAGCAAGCTATTTTTGGGGGGGGGGGCTTGCATTTCTGCATTATACCTCCATCTCATTTTTTACTTTTATTTGTATTCTCTGTCATCAAGAATTGCTATCCCATCTAACATCACTCAGTACAAGTCTGACCTAATTGAATGGCTAATAACAATACATTGTTGTTGCATATACCTCCACAGTAAACAGAGCCAGATCATGGACAAATGAGGTTCAGTGCATGGTAATGTATCAGGCCCCCACCAGCCATACCAATATCCCATTACTTGACTGTCTCTCCCCGATTATCATAAAAATGCTCTAATATGTCAGTGTACATAATATTTTCTTTTCATTCTTACAATTACCACAGAGATTTGGATTTCTTTTAAATCTTTTATTTCAAATTTTACAGACAAAACACTCTCAAACTGAAAACAGACTTAGCCTGAGAAACAGTAAACTTATGTTCTCTTGAAACATATTTAATGAAAATGTATCTGGCAATCCATTAAATTACAGGATACATGCTGGTCTATAGCCATGTGCTATACAGCATATAGCAAAGTATTAATTAGTGTCTTTGTGAATGGTGCAGGAATTCAAAAGACAAATGTGTGACAGCCTGGTGCACGACACTGGACACAAGTGTCCCTTTTGAGGAACAGCCTGGGATTACTGTCTGGCGAGGCAACTTGGGAGACAAATGAAGGTTGAAGGAATAAAACCATGTACTACTGGAAGCAGCTCTTTAACATCTTATAGCCTTATTCATCTGCAGTAAGTGTTAGGCAAGCTGTTGTAGCCCAAACACAATGCATTTCCTACCTGTGTACTTGCAAAAAATGAGCTAAATCAAGAAAGTACAAGTTATATGATAATCATTTAATATTTAGAGAAATTTAAACAGTTTGAAGAGATATTAAAGGTAAGTTAGTCTAATACAAACAGGAACTGCAATATGAAGTGAGGGAGAAATAGGCTTAAGCAATATTTAGATAGAAAGTCAGGGAAGAGATTTTGAAAGCAGTAAGGAAGTAAGTGAAAAAGATACTTGTTCACATTTAGAGATGTAGTTTATCCTAGTTTTGAACAAGAATAAAGGCAGATTTTAGCTAGGAAGTCTTTCATAGATGTTTTAAAAGATGGGAGGGAGGGTATAGACCTGATGGATACAAGAAAGGAGTTCCAGGCTTTAGCAGCCTTGTACAAGTACAGGCAATGCCCAGCAGATTTGCTAGGTTTGTAGACGGAAATTAGTTTTTGGTTGCTGGATTGCAATGACTGACTGGGAAAATAGTTGTGTAGAGTATGGTTTAGTTTTATACAAGTTCAAATGTTACTATAGAAAAAACACTATTGTTCTGGTTATATTTTGTTATTCAATATTAGTGTAGCAGTTAATTTTATTTTTATAAAAGAAAATTGCATTTTAGTTTTATACAAGTTCAAATGTTAATATAAATAAAACACTATTCTTCTGATTATTTGTGTTATTTAATATTTTGTCTGTTCTTCAGTTTGTGTTTGAATGTTGCTACCCCACAATTGTATTGGAGAGGGTGGGGGTTACATAAATATGTATGCAAATTTTATGTTAATCAGCATCCAGATTTTTGGCCAGTTGTACCTATTTTTCCTGGGCCTTTGTCCAGATTTTTGATGTTTCTAGGTTGAGAGGCATACTTGACTGTGAGCAGAGTCACTTAACTAGACAGTGTCTCTAAATGGGGCATTTCACATTCACACACACCTAGTCCCTGTAATGAATAGCTCACCATTACACACTCAAATAGATTTGTTCACACTGCTGTAAATATCTCTTGCTACTAAATTCCTACTAAAGTAGTACTCACTTTCTGCTGTGCCTTGTGAGTTTCTCTGCATAATCACTCTCTGTTTCTCTGAGTTTGCTGTTGCTTTCTGCAAGCTGGAAAGAAGGAAATCTGAGGTGTGCTGTTACACAAAATTTGTGCATTTCCTGGACATACTATATCCATGCGCTGGGGCTTCTTAGGTTCATAGGTAGGTACTAGGCTATCTGCCCAAAGGCATTTATAAGCCTAGCCAGAATGTGTTGGCTTTCGCCACCCCCTTAGATTAGTTCCCTGTGCCTCTGTCCAGCAGAGCCACTGAAGTGATCCCCGGGGTAAACTTTCTGTTTCCCATCTACTCATCAAGGTTTCTCTTGAAGAGTGTTAGCAAGGAGCTCTGCCTAGTGTAGATTGGGATCCTGTTGCAAAGCATGGGAAGTCTCTGGGACAGGAATCTATCCCTCCAGCATGTCCTATTTATTGTTGTGGTGAGGTTTAGATCCCTAGAGCGTGTGGATCGAGGGGATACAGTTTTCTTTAGGGGGAGCAAAAGATAAGATGGATGTTTTTCCATTTTTTAAAGCCAGCACTAGGTCCCACAGCCATAACGAGGCCCTAGGCTGCAGCATGGATCAACTTGTGCTGAATCCGTCTCTGTCCATCTATCATGCTGTGGTAAAACAGTACTTGAAGAATTTTTACATTCCCACTACACACAAATCAGTTATTCCAGACAATAAGCTTGTTTCAGAAATAATGCAGTTATGTTTTTTGTTCTTGGTCAACTAATTTATGTGGAAAATGTACATATCAATAATGATATTTTATTACCTATAGGACATTCTATTTCAGTTAGCATGAATAAAATTGCAGGCATAGTTGTGCACACTTTATATAAGGTGCATTAATAAAATAATAAACAGCTTGTCAAGTTGTCAATAAGCTGTAACTTGCCCCATTGGGCTCATAGTATGCAGGATTGCAAAGTGTGTGGTATCACACTGACTATGTATACTTCTTCTTGTCATTTGGACAACAAGATGGGGACTATTCTGAGTGCAAAAGGCTGAGGATTTTGCTACCCCAGTCATGTGATGAACATGTTCTGTGTCAGATGTGTTTCTGCCAATCGGAATGGTGCAGAATTTTATAATTCATTCTGAAATATTAAGAGCTTTTTCCAGAAGCCACACACCCACGTTTGCATGTACTTGTGTACCTGTGTGTTAGAGCTAATTTATCCAAGTGTGTTTTAATTAGCTATACACTTTCCACCAACTGCAGTCTGTTTTAATTTATCTCTCTCTCTCTCTCTCTCTCTATATATATATATAGATATTATATATATATATATATATATATGTATATATATATATACACACTCACACACTATATATATATATATATATATATATATATATATATATATATATATATATATATATATATATATATATATACACGTTTACTATCAAAATGTGGAAAATCAAAACAATTTTCAACATTTTGATCAAATTCATTTTCTGAATTTGGTAATACAGAATTACCAAAATAGCAGAAATGGTAACTATGGAATCAACATTTGAACACTGAAGTTCCAATGTCGAAAGTCCATGTTACCGGTGACGTTTCTGCAGAGGGTCATGCTTCCCTGCACCCCCTACATATTATATATTCCAACTCCGACATCGCACTACAGTGAGGAAAAGGGTAAATTTCCTTATTCCCCACTGTACTGCAATCTGTTATCAGAATGTTGATCCCATATTAACGAATGCACACTACCATTTGCTAATGGGGATTTGAATATTTTCGGATCAGCATTACAGAAACTGGAAACTTCACATTCGACCATCCCAGTTCCATATTCCACATTCCACATTTTGATAGTAAACCTATATATATATATATATATATATATATATATATATATGTATGTGTGTGTGTGTGTGTGTGTGTGTATGTGTGTGCATGTATACATATAGGCAGATAGCTATGTGTGTGTGTGTGTGTGTGTGTGTGTGTGTGTGTGTGTGTGTGTGTGTGTGTGTGTGTGTGTATATATATATATATATATATATATATATATATATATATATATATATATATTGCCAGTAGTGTAGCTAGGGTGGGGCAAAAGGGGCAATTGCCCCATGTGCAAAATGTTGGGGGCCTGATCTTTCTTTAATACAGTGATGGCTTTTAAAAGCCATTATTGCATTTGTGGTGTGGCACTCTGTCTGTGATCTAAACTGTAGCATATAGCAAGCAGTTTGCTACAATTTATAAGTAAACCAAAAAAAACTGACATTTTCTTTTTTTTTTTTCTAACTAAAACCTGAGAGCTGTAACACTCCTTGCAGGCAGGGTATAAACTGTAGCAACCGTTTACTACATTTGTAGCAAACCGTTTGCTACGGTTTAAAAGAAGAAATTATTATGATTAGCTTTTTGTTGTTGTTGTTTAATATAATGTATGGAAAGAGTTTTGGGGGTCAGGCACAGAAAGTGGACCTGAATGGCTGAGATGGGGGAGGGGGTGCATCTGGCCACCTGGTTGGTGTGCCAGTAGAAGGAACATCATTTTTTTATGCTCTTTAATGGAAGAAATGGGGTGTGGGGTGCTGTAGATAACTGCAATCCACTTAGAACGCAGCAGTTGGCTTATTAAGGTGAAGTGCATTTTTTTGGCTTTTCACTTGAAGAGCTGAGAGGGTGGGGCACTGGTTCATAGTACCAGCCCAGGGCACTGGTTGAGCCAGCTATATTGCAAGAAAGAGTCAGCCAAGCTAGAGTCTTCAGTGTATAATACCTCAAACCTCCTGTGGTGGCAGGCGACAGGATATATGCAAGTGACCACTTATGAACATACTGGAGTGTATGCATGGCTTCTGAATTCCCCATGAATTTGTGCGCACATAGTTCACTAAACAAATCGAACTTTAAAATATGTACTGTAAAATAATAAAATAGTTGGTAGTCCACAGTTGAGTTAAAAATGGAATATCCTTTATTGAAACACACAAACAAGCAATTCTAGTTGAGTATAATGAAAACCATTAAAGACATTAATTATTTATATATAATCAGGTTGTTTGGAGGAAGGGAATATCAAACATTCTAAATATTATACAATGAAATTAACTGACATTGGTGATGTTTTCTTATACTTTTATCCATTTAAACTAAGTGCTTTCTTCTATGGCACACTTGAACAGACCCCCAGGGCCTTAATGCTTTATTTTTAACATTTTCACTGTATTTCCACCTTAGCAATTATAGCTATGATTTTCAGTCTACTTAGATGTCCACTTGTAGATTTATCCATATTCATTAATATTATGATATGTTTTTTATACACAAACCTGTTGAAGTATTTATTTGGTACAAAAGCAATTTTTGTTAAAAGTGTTTCAGTGTATAAGTTACTAATATTTATTCTAATAGATGTCTAATGGGAGATCTTTTCGTTGGTTAATTAGTTAGACGTTTTGTTAGTGAGATGGTTTCTTAATTAATAAAGTTTGGATTAGTAAGTTAGCCTTAACTAGCTGTTCTTATATTATATATTTTAATTTGTCTCTAGCTTTTTAGTTTCAGTTCTAAAGTAGCACAGTCTCTGTTTACAGTATGGTCTTAAGATGGAAGAGAAGAAAAGGAGCCACTTTTGTGATTTTAAGTATTTTCTTCTGATTTTTTGTTAAGTTTTACTGCTTTGCCGCCTACTTTTTGGCATTTTCCAGCTTGCTAAAGTTTATATCTGTAACAGTAACAGTACTTGGAACACATCTAGAGCCTGTTTTACTGCATTTCCTGTGTTGCACTTAATTTAAAATCATTTTTTTCCTCTAAAAACTGCATTTTACCTGATTTTGGCCTAGCACTCAAGTGTGGGGTCATTTATTGCACTGTTGTGATTATTTTGCTGCTTGTGTATCTCTGCTACCTTTAAATTACAACAAAAAGAGGAGAAAACGCTGAGAGAAGAAAAGGAGCCACTTTTGTGATTTTAAGTATTTTCTTCTGATTTTTTGTTAAGTTTTACTGCTTTGCCGCCTACTTTTTGGCATTTTCCAGCTTGCTAAAGTTTATATCTGTAACAGTAACAGTACTTGGAACACATCTAGAGCCTGTTTTACTGCATTTCCTGTGTTGCACTTAATTTAAAATCGTTTTTTTCCTCTAAAAACTGCATTTTACCTGATTTTGGCCTAGCACTCAAGTGTGGGGTCATTTATTGCACTGTTGTGATTATTTTGCTGCTTGTGTATCTCTGCTACCTTTAAATTACAACAAAAAGAGGAGAAAATGCTGAGAGAAGAAAAGGAGCCACTTTTGTGATTTTAAGTATTTTCTTCTGATTTTTTGTTAAGTTTTACTGCTCTGCCGCCTACTTTTTGGCATTTTCCGGCTTGCTAAAGTTTATATCTGTAACAGTAACAGTACTTGGAACACATCTAGAGCCTGTTTTACTGCATTTCCTGTGTTGCACTTAATTTAAAATCTTTTTTTCCTCTAAAAACTGCATTTTACCTGATTTTGGCCTAGCACTCAAGTGTGGGGTCATTTATTGCACTGTTGTGATTATTTTGCTGCTTGTGTATCTCTGCTACCTTTAAATTACAACAAAAAGAGGAGAAAACACTGAGAGAAGAAAAGGAGCCACTTTTGTGATTTTAAGTATTTTCTTCTGATTTTTTGTTAAGTTTTACAGCTCTGCTGCCTACTTTTTGGCATTTTCCGGCTTACTAAAGTTTATATCTGTAACAGTAACAGTACTTGGAACACATCTGGAGCCTGTTCACTGCATTTCCTGTGTTGCACTTAATTTTAAATTGTTTTTTCTCTAAGAACTGCATTTTACCTGATTTTGGCCTAGCACTCAAGTGTGGGGTCATTTACTGCACTGTTGTGATTATTTTGCTGCTTGTGTATCTCTGCTACCTTTAAACTACAACAAAAAGAAAAAAAAAAAATCTTGCTTTTTTCCCACTTTCTGAAAGTTAAGAAAGTTCAGTTACAGATTTGCTGTTCTGAACTGTTTGGAAGTTTCTAGAAGGCCAGTGCTTGCTTGGGCTAAAGGGAAGTCTCTGTTCACCAGTGGGAGTGGTTAACACTGAACAGCCTGCCTGTCCCTGGAGGAGTCATTACTACCTAGAAGCTGTAGTTTTATTGGCCATTTTGGGTCAATTCTAAACTCCTTGATATCTCTCTCTTAAAACCCTACAACTCTCTTTTTGCACAGTTTTGTGCACTGAGCAGCATCGGGCAGCGCCACCTAAACAGGTTTAAACTATTCCAGGCTCCACAAAGTCTGCTCTTAACTTTTCCCTTAGAACTGTTCAAACTCCCAAAGTAATCACTCTATTCTCTTTCTAAAGCCCTGCACTTGCTCAGCTCTTATAAGGAAACACAAACTAACTAAAGCACTACACCCTCCTTGACTTGTCATAAGTATTAGACTCCCGATTGGTCCTTCCTGATCAAGTGAAAAATCAGTTCCCTTCCCTAATCTGATCAGTAAAAAAAAACAGTTCCCTGTACTAATCTGGTATGTCCAAGGGTCAGTTTCAAGGTTACTCTCCAGTCCAGCTGGTGAATCTGGGAATTTTGAGGCAATGTTACAATTGCCTTATGTACACAGACAACCCTCTCCTCCTTCCAACAAACTCTAATACATGTGAGAGATGCAGTTACACAGCCAAATTGGAGGCAGAGCTCTCTCAATCCAAGACTGGCACAGTCAGTCAGGAGGAAAAGGTAACCACCCACACCACAAATCCAGTCTCACCAGACCTATTGCATCTGCATACCCAACACATAAACACACAAAAACATACTCGGAGGCTCTAAATAAAACTCTGCCTAAACAGCAAAGACGTCCTAAGCAGATATCCAAGCAACAGCCACCCCTCAACAATACTCACAAATCACATATCTCACAAAATCAGTGTGCCTCACAGTCACAGCCCATAAGGCCAAACAGCACACCAAATACACTTGTTATAGGGGACTCTACTGTCCGGCACACTGACGTCCCACTCACCAGACTGAACAAGGAGAAGGTCACTGTAAGCTGCCTGTCGGGTGCCAGGATCCGCCACATAACGCAAGCACTCAGGTCACTCCAAAGCAAGTACAAGTATGACTCCGTCATTGTCCATGCTGGTGTGAATGACCTGAGACGTACCTCCCTGGACTACATGAAAAGAGACATAGAGGAGCTCTCTGACCATCTAGCCCAGGCTGGTATGTCCCTGACCTTGAGTAGCATCTTGCCCTCACCAAGAATGATGCCACAGTATAAAGACAAAATGATCAGTTTCAACAATTGGCTAAAGTATTGGTGTCATTCAAAGGGGATCCAGTGTCTGTCAGCCTGGGATGACATGCTCGACAAGCCACGTTGCTTCGCTAGGGATGGCTTGCACCTGTCACCCTTAGGCTTTCGTATACTGGCCAAGGCTCTTGCCACCCCCATAGTGCCTCTTTTAGGCAAGGCTCAAAGGACAAACCCACCTCCATAGACAAGCCAAAGATAAAAAAAACTAAAGGTAATGCTACTCAATGCCAGAAGTCTAAACCTCAAGATGCACACTCGAGACTCTCCTCAGTATGGAGAAAATCGATGTCTGTGCAGTAACAGAAACCTGGTTCAAGACTCCTGAGAGCACCCCAGCACTACCAGGTTATAACTCATACCATGCGTTTCGGCCCCAAAACTCAGACCAAAGCACAAAAGGAGGGGGAGTATCTATATTCATCAAAGATACCTACACCTCCAGGTTAGTGGCACTGCACGAAGCATCGGAAACCATCCATGTGCAACTAACAGTGGGCAAAACTGCCTTTCAGTTTGTAGCCTGCTACAGAACACCCTCCCTATTACAGGAACCCCACTTGGCATTCCTGAGAACACTGGAAAATATGAAGGTCTCTCCAAACACTATGTTATTGGGTGACTTCAACTACCCAAACATTGACTGGGAAAACTACTCAAGCCCAAACACCCTCGCCCAACGGTTCCTTGAATTTATAAACTCTAACACAATGGAACAACTGGTCACCACTCCCACAAGAGGGAACAACATATTGGACCTGATCATCTCCAACATGGGGACTCTATGTTCCACACCAGAGGTAAACCCCTCATTGGTAAGATCAGACCATAAACAAATTTCCCTGGACATCCATATCCGTCCCCACCCCCAGCCAAGGAAATCACTGTAAAGAATTTCTCCAAAGCCAACTTTGCACTTCTCAAGACTGAGGTGGAATCCTTCAAAGCCCCTGGGCCAGGGGATAATACAGCCCAATCTGCAGAATCCTTTACAAATGCATTCTATGAGCACCTGCAGGAATGCATGGATCGTGCTATCCCAAATAAAACCAAGACTCACTCCTCCAAAAACAGGAGACCAGTCTGGTGGACCCCAGCCATAAATAAGCTATACAACAGAAGGAGGAAGCTACTACATGACAGAGCAAAATCCCAAAAAGGAAGGCATCTCTGATCAGTATTAGCAAGAAACTTTGATCCCTCATAAAATCATCAAAGGCCAGTTTCGAAAGAAAAATTGCCCTAGACACTAAAGATAATCACAAGGCCTTCTTTAGTTATGTCAGAAACATGGGCAGAAACTCCCAGATATGCTCTGAATTGTTGCATAACGGTACAAAATATACCGAACCTACAGACATAGCCAACATCCTGGCAGACAGATTCAGCGCAAACTTCTCCCCCCTTCCCCCCCCAAAGGAGCAAACGCCTATCCCAACTGAATGTAACCTCCCTGACATCACAGATGCACAGGTGAAAGCTGCCCTCTCCAAAGCAAAAAACACAGCATCTATGGGACCGGACGGTGTCCCAGGCTGTGTCTTACATGAGCTCCAAGAAGAACTGAACCCTCACATTAAGTCACTGTTCAAACTTAGCCTTACTACAGGATATGTACCCAAAGAATGGTGTAGAGCTACAGTGGTCCCACTCCACAAAGATGGTGCCACAACGGACCCCGGAAACTATCACCCCATAAGCCTGACTAGTTTGGTCTGTAAAGCTATGGAGCGTATTATCATGGAACTCATAAACAAAGACATTGGGAGCCTCCAGACACTGGACCCTACCCAATTCGGCTTTGTTAAGGGCAAATCTTGCCTCTTAAACCTAGTTGATTTCTTTGAAACAGTTACCAAAGCCATAGATGAGGGCAAGGTAGTCCACACAGCCTACCTGGACCTCGCAAAAGCCTTTGACACAATACCCCACTCGGGCATCATAAATAAGCTTACCAGCTTAAATATCAACCCCTATATCACAAGATGGGTTGCAAACTGGCTCAGAGATAGAACCCACATGGTCAGAATCGCAGGTGCCATGTCCGAATCCAAACCATTTACAAGTGGCATCCCACAGGGCTCAGTTCTGGGACCTCTCTTGTTCGGTATATACTTCTCTGAGGTTCAGGCTAACACGGGGATTATGGCTGACAAAGTTCGCAGATGACTGCAAACTGGGGCCATAATCGAATCTCCAGCTGACACAAGCATCCTCCAAAAGGGTCTCACAGAAGCGGATGCTTGGTGGCAGAGCCACGGCCTCAAGCTAAATGCTAAAAGTGCATAGTCATCCCCTTTGGGAAAAACAAGGTGCCCACAAATTACCACATAGGTGGTAATCCATTAAGTACGGAAGAAGTAATTAGAGATTTGGGGACCAACGTAGATAGTAATCTCTCCTTTGATAATCACATTGCCAAAGTGGTTAGAAAGACCTTCTATATAGCCCACCTTATCACGAAAGGGTTTGCATCTAGATCAAGAGAGGTCATTGTACCCCTCTACTCGTCACTCATCAGGCCCATAATTGAATACAATGCCCTTTTGGGATGTACCTTACCCGACACCTGCAGCAACTGGAGAGACCCCAAAAGTACCTCACCAAGAGGATCATGGGCTACAAACAGATGTCCTATGCAGCTCGACTAAAGAAACTCCAGCTCTACTCAGTTGCTTACCGCCTACTCAGAGGTGATCTATGCCTGACGTACAAAGCCATGTCAAACCCAGAATTAATGGACATGCTCCACCTCAAAAAATCCAAGTCCCTTAGAGCTACACGCTCCAGAGACCTAAACCTCAGCACAAAAATAAATAGGACATGCTGGAGGGACAGATTCATTTCCCAAAGACTCCCCTCACTCTGGAATAGAATCCCAATTCATGTTAGACATAGCCCCTCGCTGACCCTCTTCAAGCAAAATTTGGACACGTGGATGGGAAATTGCAAATTCGCCCCTGGGATCTCTCCTGTGTCCCTGCTAGACAGAGGCATAGTAAACTAATCTTAAAAGGGTACCTTCTGTGACCTACTTTACAGAGGCACAGTAGGCTAATCTAATAGGGAGGCAGAAGCCAAATACTCTCTGGCTAAGCTTATAAATGCCCTAGGGCAGATAGCCTAGTATCTACCTATGAACCTATGAACCTATGAAAGGAATGAGTTTAATGCTTTTATCGCTCTTAACAGAACCACCCTCTGTAACCACTCATAGGTTCATAGGTGTTCATTAGGCTAATGATCACATGGGCCTTTCTGAGACAAGCCATGCATCCCAAATCTCTGACCAGTTCTGATACCTTTGATAAGTATAAGCAGGGGCTTGGCAGATGAAACAGTTAAAAGCTAGGACCTGGGAGATGGACCATATACAAGTTGCCTGTGTCCATTAGAGACACAGGTGCCAAATCAGGAATGAATTTCCCTTGCTCTAAATAACCCAATTATATATAAATAAAGAATGTCTTTAATGCTTTTCATTATAGTCAACTAGGGTCACTTGTTTGTGTGTGTCAAAAAAGGATATTCCATTTCTAACTCATCTGTGGACTACCTACTCTTTTTATTATTTTGTAGTACATATTTTAAAGTCTGATTTGTGTTAGTGAACTAGGTGCATAACATATTTCAAGGAGTGAACTTCATACCCTCCACATTGCGAAGTTTCTGCTTGGTTTCTTTTTAACCTGGTATAGATTGCATACTGAGTTTTCTGAGACTTTGATGGATACCACAGATTTCTTTTGCCTATGTATTGTTGACCCACATTGGTCAACATATGCAGAGGGTCAACAATTGTGCAAGATTGACAATCCAGAGGGTAGAGATATATACTTTTCTCTAGAGATTTTTCAATCTTGGAGTTAGTATACATAGTTAGCATTGGGTGTGGGGGTGCCCCATGCAAAAAAAAACATAACACTTTACTTTTTGTTACATGTCAACGTGTTTTTGTCACTGCAATTGTTTTGACTTTAAGCACATCAGCAATTCCATAGATCGCCTGTTAGTAGTTAATATATACACTTACAATTAATTAGTCTGTTTTGAATATAAATAAGTAAAATATGTCAGATTTAAATTGTTTTTTGATACCTGTTCCACGGAAAGGTGGAGACTCATAGAGAAAATGTATGCCGTTTGTGCGGAGTAGTTTCACACTAAAGACCATTTCCCCAGAGGTGGACCAATTCTGGATATATTGACTAGTAGGTGGAGAGGCAAAACAACTCTGCTTTTTCTCTCTTCACTACCATTGTAGAGTAAGTCACTTGGGTATAAACATACATAATAGGCAAATGAGTTATCCAGCCCAGGGAGACAGTTTATCAACATGTAGTTGGAGGGAGGTGGACCAAGATGTAGGCTAGCCAATGGAAATAAAGGTAAGTGAATACAACAACTAAGCAGCATGTGCTAAGTTTATATCTTAGAATGTAAGGCAGTATTTTCACCCTATAAAAAGCAAACCTTTTTTTCAGAAATTAAAATGTTCACATGCCCAACTAGATTCTGAAACAGACTAAACTTACAATTAGGAAAGCACATAAGCTGCAGTAACAGGGACTGCCTTAAATGGTGACAGATCACAAAGTTGTTAGAGGAAAGAGAGTGGTGGTAATTTTATTTCTTAGGAGTTTAAAAGTCAAAACTGAATCCTGAAGTATAAGCACAACAGAGATTTGGATTATATGGAGAGGTATAACACAAAAATATTAAAATTGTGATAGGTAATACCTATGCCTCTAATACTGAAGGAACAATATTCTTTAAATACATTTTTAAAACTGGAAAGAGATTGAAGAGTAGGAGGAAATATAAAAGGTAAAAGGATGGACTTCTAATGTTACATTGAGACCTGAACTGGATAGGTTATGTTATAAAAAGGGAAGCACTGTTAGAGCTCAGGACTGGCTGAATTAGAAAAATGAATGAGCATAATCTAATAGACATATGGAGGAACAAGGGGGGGTACCATTTTTTTTTTTGAGGATGAAGGGTACCCAGGATAACTAGGAAATTAGGAAAGATTAAGTTAGAGTTTTGCAGACAGTCATGCTGGATAGATGCATTTCAGACTATGCCCCAGGAATGTTGTCAGTGGCAGTAGGCCAAAGACAGTATAGATCATGGCTTGGTAAAAATGGAGAACAAAAGAACAACCGGAAAACTTAAGGAATGAGATGTGTTAGGTAATATCTGATAATGCCAATGGGGAGGATGCTTTGAATGGTCTATGGAATGAGGGGGTAAAAACACCACTGAGGGCTCACTTAATGACAGTGAAAGGAATAGATAAATACTAACCAACACTGTGAAGGTGAAGAAAGATAGATAAAAAGATTTGCAGGAATTAATTCCAAGACAGGGCAACAATACACTTATCCTGATTAAAGAGACATGCATTGTAAAGGGAGAACTGAAATATTTAGCAATCATGCAAACAGAAGTAAAATGCATGGCCAAAAGTGACTTCTGGCAGCTGCAGGGATAGAAACGTGTAAAGCATATGTCATGCGTATATAAAGAAAACTGTAGAGAATGATTTGTGGACAGTATGAAGGATAAGATAGGCCAGATGTTATTTTCACCAAATCAGATAAGTGCAGCATTTAAATCATATTTTGAAAAGATATAACAAAAACACGAGAGAGAGCAAGTAGCAGAATGGTTTCAAGAAGACAATAAATGGAAAGTTAGTAGGAAAGGAAGTCCAGTTGAAATTAAATAGGCTTGTTATAGGTTCATAGGTTCATAGGTTGGTACTAGGCTATCGGCCCTAGGGGCCTATACAAGCCTAGCCATAACAATTCCCTGGCTATTTCTTCCCACGCTATTTACTTCCTGGACCCCTTTACTTTAAAAGATTACTTTAAAAGCTATCAAGATAGCTATACAAGGTATAAAAACAGAAAAAGCACCTGAGTTTAACAAATTGGAGAAAGAAGTAGTACCAGTGTTACTAGACCATCATGAACATATCTGGAGGATACAAACAATTCCAGGGTGAGTGAAGCATGCTAAAATTATTGTAATACAGAAAGGCTAGGAAGCAGACTGGATCTGGACAACTACATACTGATTTAACTTCTAAATTAGCAAAATTCTTAGTAAAAAGATTAGATAAGATTTTGCTGAAAATATTAAGAGCAGAACAAAATGGTTTGATAAAGACCAGGCATAGAGAGAATATTGATAATTAAAAGAAAGTGGTCAGCTTTCTCAAAAGTCATCAGACAGGATATCAAAATGCAGATATAGTTCTATTTGTAATCAAAAAGCTTTTGATACCATGAACTAGGGTTTTCTATTTGAAGTACTGTAAAGGAGAAAATTTGGAAATGTGTTTTCTCAATGGATCAAGATGTTGTATGACACACCCACCTTTGCTGTATAAATAATTGAGTTGATCTCCACATAAGAAATTATCTTTCAGGGTACTAGACAGAGGTGCACATTACTTGTGAGAAAAGCTGGCTGTGTGAATAAATGAGACTTTAGAAAACAAATAAACAGTAGGAGTCAAATCCATATTTCATCTGCATGTTAATGATTGCAAATAATCGGCTGAAAATATAGATGAGGCTTTGCCCTTGATGCTAGACATATTTGATAAGTTGGAAGAAGGAAAAGGAGCGGGTGCAATTGAAAACTTACAGGGGTTGGAATTTACTACCTGTCTTGAGTTGGAGACTGGTTATACTTATGAACGCACAGTCATTAGAAATATAAAAAATTTGTATAAAAAGATAAGTAAGCTTCTACAGTGATAGGTGACAGAACATTTATCATTGTAAGGAAAGTAAATGCAATTAAGATTATGAATCTTCCTCATATTATACACATTATAATGTATGTTCTAATAAAGTTAGACCACCCCTTAGTGGTTAAGATGCAGACTTTACCTGAAGAGTATCTGGGTAAGGCACACGAGCACAGTGTTCCAAGAAAAGAGTTGTTAACATTATCTTCAGAAAAAGGCTGGGGATTGATGTATCTTCCCTCTCAGGTTAGTTTGGTATAATGGATCAAATTATATGAAGAGAGTAAAGATATTGAACTTAGAGGGAGAATAGTTATGTCACTCAGAGAAAATCAGGAGATAAGTCTTAAGCGATTTGATATGTGACTTGGAAAACACTTTTCTGTATAAACTCCCAGCCAAGAGTCAGAATAGGAAGTGGTTTTGGTATATGTGTTTTGAAATACATAGGGGAGTTAAGCATCTTTGATATACATAACAATAGGCAAGAGTGAAAAGTCATTCTTTACCAAGAATTAGAAAGGCACTTTTAGAATGGAACTCAACATATTTTAACTTTTAATGTTTTGATGCCTTTAATGGAATGGTCCAGCACTAGGCAGAAGAAGAACAACTGGGAGGCTCAATGAAATACATGGAATAGTATTAAAAGGGGAAGAGGTAGCTTAATTCATAAGGATATCAGGCAATACAAAAGTGTAGAAAGAAAAGTCAGATTACATAGTTTCTGGAAAGTTGAGGAAGCCACTAATGAGAAAATAAACACAATATTAGTGGAATCATATACAGAAAAGTACTCATCACATTTGGAAATAGTCATATGTCTGGAACCAGCAGATAAGGATTTTACACTTGTGTTAAAATACACCTAATTGCATAATGTAGGACAAGATATGGAGCTGAGAATGTGGGAATGCTGCAATTGTTTTACACACATACATACAGATATTTCAAGCATGGGCATTAATTAATGCCTTTCTAGGCTGCCAGTATGCCAAGGCAGGTGTTCCCATAATAGGTGTCCAGGCTGTTCTTAAAATATCTAAATTAGTGCTTGCTTTAATATAATTTTGTAGTCTATTCCATGAATCTACTGCTCTCTCAGAGAACCAATCAATACACTTCTTATTCCTGTGGAATCTTGTACATAGGTTGCCTGATGGCTCTCTACTACGTTTTGATAACCCCAAACATTCCCAGAGGTAATTGTCTCTAAATGCCCTATATACTTCAATAAGGTCTCCTGTTAAATATGTATATGAGACACTGTACAAGTTCAGTTATTTTGGTCTTTTATAATAAAGTAAATTTTACATCCATAGATGCCCTTAGTACATTTTCACTGTACTCTTCCAGTTTACTCATGTTTGTTTCCTTATAAGGTTTCCATGTTATTCCATACTTATGTTTTGGGTCTAATGTAATTAACAAACAATGACCTCATCATTTCTGATTTCCTAGACTTTATAAATCTTTTTATACAACCTATAGTTATATAACTATCATTAACCAATTGACTGATATGATTAGAAAACCCCATAGCTGAATCTACCCATATACCCAGGTCCTTAAATGAGTCTACAGTTTCAATCACTGTGTGCTGTATTAAATATTTACCTTTTAATTTTTGTCTCCCACATCTCATATGCTTAGTCTTTGATGTATTTATCAGCATATGATTCTCCAGTGCCCAAATTGACAATTTAGTCAAGTTATTTTATTCATGTTTTGGTAGTATAAATGGAGACAAGGAACTGAAGGTTGGGTGGAGATATTTGATAAAACTCTAACTTGCTCATGTGAAGCCTTGGGGCTCTGAGAAGATGTAAGCAGAGTGATACAGAAAAAGGAAAAGATGGTTAACTGATTGTTGTTGCATTTGTGCCAAAAAACAGTAATAGCAAGAGAATGGAGAATGGTGCACATGGCTAAAACAGAAAGCTTACATGTAGAGCATATGAAACTGATGAGAAGGGTTGAACATTATTATAAACTGAATGTGATAGAGACAAAACCTAAAAGTTAGTAGTGATACATTTCTATTGAAATCTGAAAAAATGTAAGAGGTTATAAGGCACGTTGGACACTGGATATATGGAATTAGCAAACAGACATATGGAAGGCAGCAGATGGCTTGGTCATATATAAACATAAATATGTTTATAGTTTTGGAATATTTTTCAGTAATGTCAATTCTTATTGCACATGTGTGCACACATTGTATAATGGAGGATACCTTGTTTTTTTCATTGTTTATTTATATTTTTCTGTTTATTTCTTTT
Organism: Protopterus annectens; assembly: GCF_019279795.1. Classification (NCBI taxonomy): domain Eukaryota; kingdom Metazoa; phylum Chordata; order Ceratodontiformes; family Protopteridae; genus Protopterus; species Protopterus annectens. The sequence continues at coordinate 313,828,591 of NC_056727.1, read as the reverse complement.
GCTGTTGGAAAAATCAAATAAAAATATTCATTAAAATGGCACAGCCAACACTCTTGAACATGTGAATCACCTGGTAGTGTTTAACCCTGCAGCCATTTTCAAACACATTTCCACCACTGAGCTGCATCAGCCTATAATAATGTAGATGCCTTTTACTGGTTCCCTGCTTAGAAAGCTAATATTGCTCAATCCATGTTTTGAGGTGGAGAAGAAGATATTTGGCACTGGGGGGTAGCTGAAGCAATGAAACACTTGCTGTCATCCAGGCAGCAAATAATTAATAGAAAGAGGCTTCTAAAACAAAATGCTGCAAGACCTGACCGTGTTAGCCTGACAGGGCAAATAAAAGCTGGAACATTTTTTTTTCAGGTAGTTTTCCAGAGGATCACAGAACGAACCTGCCAAATGTGGTCTAAAGCAAGAACATGCCAAGATGCAGCAATCAGAGAAAAAAGCATAGAATTTTTCAGGAAAGTGAAACGTATTGTACCTTTGTCATTTGAAAGAACATCTCAAAGTAAAATGTGTGTGTGTTACTAAAGCACTTCCTTCTTTGATGTAATCAAATACCAAGGAAAGAAGTCAGGCAGGAGAAGATCTGAATGATCTTTTCTAAACACAGAAACCCAGCACTAGCCTGAGGAAAAGGCACTGCTGTACCGAACAATTTAATTATTATGGTTCATTTCTGATTTATGTGTGAATTTAACTCCTGCAGAAAGCCTTAGCAAGGACAGGTTGAGGTCATACCTCTCAACTGTCCAGATTTTCAAATAATGTCAAGATTTTTGCTTCATATTTTTGATATGTTCCTCATAAAACTGGTTTTCTGGCAAATCACTGAGGAATGAAGCCACTAAATAATGGCAGACAAATGAGTTTCAGACTTTATATCCTGCAGAAAATGCATGGTAACGCAAATCCTGTATTTTAGCAACTTTCAAAGTTTATAAGAGCAGTATTTAAAATCTGTCCCTATTTTGGTCCTTTGCCCCCCCCCCCCCATTATTTTAAGCATTGTCTACATTTTTGTACTAAGAAGTTCAAAAGAGTGGTTGACGTGAGCAGTTGCACTGGGCCCATGTTGTTAAATGGTGTGGATGGCACTGTAGAAGAAATACCAATAGCTCTCTGCAAGCAAAATCGGCAATAATTTAAGCAGCTATAAAATCAAAGAAAGATGCAAAAAAATGAAAGGTTATTATTTCATACACCATAACAGATAGCACCATAGCTCAAAGTTAAGATCTCTGCCTTACAGCTGCACTGATTGGCATTCAATAATGATCTATACTCACTCTCTGTATGAACTTTGGACATTTTTTCTGGCATGTGTCTGCATGGGTTTCTTCAAGGACTTCAATTTTCACCCCAAAAAGAAAGCATACTGGTTAACTAACTACTAATTTATGTATGTATTTATTCATTTAATTAATTGTTTATTTACACTTTATTGACTGGGTTAATCCCAGTAGGCCAATGGCCTCTTTTCTGGGAAGCCCCAAACTGAAATTCTTTGTAAGAAAAATTTGGCTAGCACACCAGGGAACCTACCCTATACTTTTCTGTAAGTGCCATGGCATCTTTTACATCCAGCTAAGCTTCCACCATCTCAGGCAGATGAGGCCTTGCCTTAACACCTCATCTGTCTCATTCAAAGTAACTGTATACCTTGAATTTAACCTTGCCTTTGTGACCCAAGTAATGGGGGGTCCATGATATCTGTTTCAGTTACCCACTTAAAAAGTAAATACGTTAACATTTAAATTGAAACCTTTTTTCATACTGGTCTGTAGCTGATGCATAGTGAAGATTCCATCCAAGGCTAAACCTTCCATGTAGCGGGAAAATCATTGTGAGTCTCAGAGCTGTAGGGCTTAAAGGTCCGTAATGCATTAAAATGGATGTATTCACATATGAATATATATATTTATAGTCCATAAGGCATTACAATGTATGTATGCATGTATGGCTATATGTACTGATGGTGCATGTGAACTTAAAATACCTGTTGAATGAAGCAGATTTTCAACATTCATGAATACAGTAAATCAAAACATCAGGACTAATTTAAGGGTAGATGTCTGAGACCTAAATTCAAGGGACAAAACTATCATGTAACAATATTTACCACTGAAATGAACACACCATACCATGAACTAAAAGACCAGAAAAAAATGATAGTGTGGTTAACTTTCCTGGGAGATCGGCAGATATGAGTGTGTTGCATTGAATGTGTGATGGGCATACATGGGGCTGCATCTGAGATCCACAGTGCAGCTCTCTTACTACACAATGTACTTGTATCAGTGCCATTGGCTCAGCAAGTAACATGCTCAGGCTTTTAGCTAGGAAGATCAGAAGGCTGTGGCTTATATTCTTAGATATTTGATAAGTATTCCATCACAGACACAGTAGTACAGTATAAGGAGTGCTGAATTCCTAAAATGGCAGCTATGGCTAAGCTTAACTTTTCAATGATACTTCATCAGCTTGTTTCTATCTAATGAAGCTCTAAAAGAAAAAGAAAGACATTCTAATGCTCAGAAAACTATCACAGCTTAGATCTGTACCTTCCTTGTGATATAATAACTCATTTAATTTGGTTTAATCTGTCACCTGAGTAACTCTGTAAAAATCAATATTTTTTCAGATAACTCAGGAATATGTAAAATCTGATACTTATATATTTATCCCTAAAAACACAGGCATTACCAAATATACTGTATAAGAATTTACATTTGTAAACTGATAAAATATTGTGAAAGGATGTGCATGCGTGAACTTGTATGGACAGCAGTTTGATCACATACTGTCTTACATTATCAGCAGTACCTGCATTGAAATCAAATCTATATAGCTATGTTTGTAAGACTTTAATGTTCATTTAGTTTGGGAGGATAACACTGCACACAGCTCAGCCATGTACCCAAAGATAGCTAAACTATGGAGAGAGGCATGGAACATTAACAGCTAAAACAAATCAAAAGTCAGTTAATGAAGCCAGTCATGGTTTGTTTATTTAAACAGTGGTTTCTGAATATGTAACAGATTAACATTTTCCAAAAGGAAAAGCAGGTTAACATTTTCCTAAATTTAGTGGAATCCTGCATTTTATTAAGCTCTGATAGGTAATACACAGAATTTTATGACATTGCTGTCATTTCATATTTCATTGTACTTGAAATAACAGTGCTGTCACAAAACAAAAAAAAAAAAAACAGCTGTCATCATACTACTTTCAGCTACACAAATTATTCCTTTTAAACTGGAACCTACAACATTTAAAATGTATGTGTAGGTGTGTAGGCTGTCTTTATAACCAGGATGTGGAGGAGCAGTAGCAGGTTGGTTAATCACTGCTGCGGCTGCTTTATAGTCAGCTCAGTTAGGAGAGAATGGATAATGCCGCATTTGTGTTTCAGTAACTGCACAACTGGTATGTGGCATGATCATTTTCTTCCCAGATAATAAAATTGTAAATGAAGACAGTGAATAAGTACATTAAAAGTTATTTCACACTAATTAGTGCATCCACATCTGCTCTGTCATCTTTATTAACAGACAAACTACAATCTTAGACAGAATTTTTGTATATGATATTGAAAACTTCCTCAACTCCTCTTGACCCCTCATTCTGTCTTAACCCTTTTCCAGCAAACCATAGCACTGTATTTCTTCCCAAACTCTGTGCCCAGTAACATAATTCTCTGAATACTAAACTGAGCACCTTCCACTAACCCCTCACAAATATACCTCTTTAGTTCCCTTACATTTATATTTAGGTCTGTCAATCATAATTGTCCCTCTTAATATCTGTACACATTCCGGAGCCTCACTACTTCATTTCCCATTATGATGATATTGTCTGCATAAGTATAAATATTGCCATAAACCTCTAGCCCACCAATGCCATTCATTTTAACACTGAAAACTGTTTCCTGTAATAGAGAGATAATCATTGCTACTGCACAAAAGCCTAATGAAGATCTAACCTCAAGTATTCCATGCATGCTAAAGGCTCGAGAAGGGGTACAGAGAAATTTGCCATAAGTGGCAAAGCATTGTTTAAAATAACAGGCTAAACGTTTTGAAATTGTCAAAAGTCTAGAAAAATGTAGCAATGGGAGACCGATTCAAAAGAGGATTCACAGAATATTGATATAAACTTTAGAATTTAGGTAAATTTCTGCAGCAGTAAGTTTGATCCTCAGGAGCACTGGTTAAACATTCAGGAGTGAATTGCAGATATGAAAAGAATGTTGAATAAACTGTAAAACCAAAACAGGAACCAGTCCAAAAGTCACACAATATTGTTTATTAAGCGCTTTCATCTCGTAAATGGAAACTTCATCAGAATAAAATAAGATTCAAGCAACCCAGCTTATATATCTAAAATACATAATTAATTAATTACTTGCTGACATCATACCCTTCTTTTAAAGCAATACCATACTGTATTAAAACGAACCATAGAACAATAATACAAAATCTACTCTAAAAATATATACCATAAATAACATGAATGATATTTAAATAAATATATGTATATATGTACATATAAAAATGCACCTTTTATTGCAGTGATACCCAATGAAACAGGGATTGGGTGGTTTTATACATATTTGTGCCAACATACACAGTTTAGCCATAATCGTATTTTAACATTTAGAAGCCTTATGGAACTGGTACTGGACACCAATGTTATTGTATTTGAAGGACAGTATTTTAAACAATGTCATGGTGTGGCAATGGGAGCCACTTGTGGCCCAATTTTTGCTAACATTGTTTTAGCCTTTTGGGAAAGAGAATTTGTCCTTAATAACCCATTCTCTAAACATTGGAAATATTATGGTCGTTTCTTGGACAATATTATAATTTTATGGGATGTAGGTGAGACAGAGTTTTGGGCCTTTATGGGTTACATTAGGGAAAGTACCAATTTCTTGGATTTCACCCATTGAATAAGTACTGAACTATCTTGACATTACTTTAAGTAAAGTAAAAGACAAAAAAGGCTTCAATGCTACAATTTCTAGAAAACCTACATACTCAAACACACTGCTTCATTATGACAGTTGCCATCCCCGGCACCAAAAAAGATCCTTGGTAAAAGGACAAGCAGTACGCCTTGCAATGATGGTGTCAGAATGGGATGATTATTTACACCAAACCAATGTGTTGAAAGACATGTTGTTAAAAAGAGGCTACCCTCAAGACTTTCTTAATAGTATTTTACAGGAAGTTATTGAAAAAAGGCAGAGGGTTTATTTTTCCCTATTATTAGGTGATCAAAGAAACTCAGAAAGTAATCACACAGGGAGAGTTATCACCAAATTTACAAAAGCTGCCATTTTTAGCTATAGCAATCAGTTTAGTGAAGTGAGGGAAATATTACAACATAACTGGAATCTGTTTGGTAACAGTCATGATTTTATTGAAAAGGTAGAGAAATGTCCAAGAATAGTTTACAATAAGGACACTACCATAAAAATATGTTAGAGAGGGCTAAACAGGACAACGAGCAGGAGGGACGTATGACAAAGAGTGGCTTCTGCCTGCAATGTAAATATATAATTGAAGGGAAAGAGATAGTAATACCCAATTATGGCAAGTATGTGTTCAAAAAGAAATGTTCCTGTAGTAGCAAGGCAGTAGTATACCTTGCTTTGTTTTCACAGTGTTCAGGGTTTACATTGGGAAGACCATTAATGCCATCAGAAGTAGAGTCTGTCAACATTATTATGTCATCAGCAAGCATGACACAAACAATGCCTTAGCCATGCACATTTTGAACAATGATGGTCATGATTTTAAATTAATCTTTTTAGAACAGATAGTACTGGGAGACAGAGGAGGGCCCCTTAATAATTTTCTAGAAATGAGTGGACTTAGATGGCAAATTAGAACCAATGCCACAGAATCACCTGGATTAAATAGTACCATGTCCATAAGCCCTATTTTAAGACTAAACGCTGAGGGCTTTATATAGGAAGGGTACTTTTAACTGTCTTAATAAAAGGTGCATTTTTATATGTACATATATACATATATTTGTTTAAATATCATTCATGTTATTTATGGTATATATTTTTAGAGTATATTTTGTATTACTGTTCTATGGTTCATTTTACTATAGCAGGTTACAATTTTAAATGTATGGTATTGATTTAAAAGAAGGATATGATGTCAGCAAGTAATTAATTAATTATGTATTTTAGGTATATAAGCTGGGTTGCTTGAATCTTATTTTATTCTGATGAAGTTTCCATTTACGAGATGAAAGTGCTTAATAAACAATATTGTGTGAATCTTGGACTGGTTCCTGTTTTGGTTTTATATGAAAAGAATGCATTTTTGTAGCAGGCAGCCATTTTCAAAGAGTGGTGGAGCTGGAGAGCTGCAGTTGAAGAGTGTACACCCAGTGAGGTTAGGCAGGCCAATGTGTTTTCATCTGCTGGCTGGTATATTACCTGTTACATAACATGTATGCGCTTAATAAGTAACATTTTACCAAAACTCATGCACATTTAATATACTTACTGACATTCAAAAAACATCAACAGCACAAACTTTAACAAACATACAACAAAATAGCAAAAGATGTAGCAAATCCTCTAAACAGAACACAGTACTATTGTCCTGTATAGAATATAGAATGGGTATAGCTATATATATGTATAAATATAATATTATCTTTAACTGTTAAATACCCAGCTATACAAACATTTGTTTAAATATATACTCCTTCACAGCTACTTTTATCCCAGTGAAAACAACTATTAGCCATTAATAAGACAAGCAATTATGCTAGTACTGTACTTGGTTAGTACAACAAAACAATGTAAGTCAGTGCCAAACAATATCAGAATTGAGTAAGATATTACAACTTTAATTCATAAACTTGCATTAAATATACGGTGTACCTGCACTCAAAAATACTTAAAGACAGTCATTACATAATTAACATTACATCATTTTCCGTTTTCCTTAAATATACATCCTTTCCTAGAACAAATTACATAAACAAAAAAGATATTTCCAGTTACTGTACTAAGTACAACCATTGTCATATTTATTCGATTCTATCCTCTGATTGTAGACCTAATAATACTAATTCAATACTAAGTCACAAAATCAGTTTACTCACTGAACAACAAAAAAAAAAGTTCTTCAACAATTTTTTTTTTAATTGTTTGATGATTGAAACATTTATGGCTTTCTTGTGACTCCACAAAAACCTGCTTATAAGACATAAATAAGCTGTGTATGACAACTTAAGTGCTAAGATGTCTACATCCACTTATAAGATTATTCTCTTGTTGTTTTATTAATAGTATGGAATATTCTCCCTGGGAGGCCACTGAAACTGGAACTTTTTGACTAGGCTCAGATATGCAGGTCAACAAAGACAAATAAATACTTTGTTGAATGGGATTTTTGCATTTAGAGTTTACCTGATCAGAAAGCAAGTTCATCACTTTGCTTTCAGCTGATTTGTTTTTCGAGCATTTAGCATTCAATGAATTCCTGTTGTTCCCTGTTAGCCACTTGCATGTTTAGTTCTTTTTAGCAGCATCTCCATATGTATCATTCTTGCCCCCTAACACTGGGGTCTTTGATCTGATAGTTACAGTCTTCCAGTGCCTCATGCAAATCTGCCACTACCTTATTTAACTAAGACAGTGCAACCGGCTGATTATGTGATCATGTCAGCAGTGCAGAAACTCCTCAAAATGTCACTGGCTAAGCCTTAATGGAAATTCTTTCCAAAACCATTTTAGATGTTGGCTGTTAATTTGCATCTAAGCTATAGTTTCTTCTATCAGAATGGAACATTTTTGCTCATCTAAAAATATTACTAATTTTCATGCATTGCCACTCTTAAAAAGCTGATTAGATCTTTCTTGCTGTCACTTTCTCTTATATAGTGTGGCATGCTGCAGACACTGTAATGGATTAGAATAGCTTCTTTTAAACAAAAAACAGCCTTTCTCTTTTAAAATGAAATATCTGTTAATCACACACGTCTAACAGATATAGACAATGATTCCCTTACTTACTTAGGTTTGTTGATTATATAGTACATTCCTTTTGATGATTATAAGATTTTTACTAGATGAGCACATGGATGCCTGTGGCTGCTAGGTCTGCTCTACTTTAAGCACACATTAATGTGGTAACAGAAAGATGTCTGTTGTGGAACACCACAACATGCAGTTGGAATGCTTTATACAAAACCACTGTGTGAGAAACTATTGAGGTTTTTGTGGTCAGCCACTCTACCTTATCTAAGAAAATGACATTTTAGTGAATTGAAAGAAATGTTTAAAGCCAAAGTCTTTAAGCAACAGCAGTATAACTGCAGAAAAAATGTGTCATTTTCATCAAAAGCTATTCTGCTGAATTCTATTGTGAGGCAATCTTTTATCTCAGTTTCAGTCATTCTCTTTCGGGATATTTAAAAACAGAGAACTCCTTTTTTTCCTAGCAGTCAGGAGGAAACAGTTTATGGACGTCTTTGCAGTTGTTTCCCAAAAGTACAAAGAAAACCACTGAGCTTGAGAAGTATATACTAGTTTATCTTGCATCAATCTACCAGTTGTGGCCAAGCCTGTTCTGTACTATAGGTACTGTACGTACCCAGGTCTATCCAGGACTGATTTCAAGCAGTACGCAGAGTGGTGGTGATTTACCAAAAGTGCTATGTAAATGCAAGAGGCTATGATGGTTTGTTTTCTTTCTAGACAGGTGGTACTTCTGGTTATGAATGTACAGTGTCATGTCATTACCAGTGAAGTATAACATTATATTTAGTATTCAAAGCTGAGCTTTATATTTAATTTAATACAGAACCTGTAGACATTTCATTCTTTTTTTTCTGTTGATTCTTGCTTTTACGCTCTTCCTACAGTTCTTTTAAGGATTTCAGACTCTAGCTTGGGGTAAGGTTATCATGCTGCCAAATGAAAATCACTGAGAATGACAGAAAGTTATTTATAAATTAACTATAAACTGCAATAAATACATAAAAAAAAACAATTATTGAGGCAGGGATGCCATATCTATGCACAAGACCTAAATCCAAGTGCCTCTACAGTCATAAGAAGTGCATTAAAATAATTTAATGCATTTTTATGTAGCTATTTTTTTTGCGTTTGTGGTGTACTGCCTTTATCCTACCTCTTCACAAAGGAGGCAAAAACAATAGCATCTCTAATTTCCGTCCAATAGCCATTCTCTCCCTAATCTCAAAAATTCTTGAAAAATGCATTCACCTCCATCTTATGACCTTCCTTATCAATACCCACCTCCTCACCCCTACTCAACATGGCTTCTGCCCAGGCCATAGTACAATAACTGTTCTCCTCTCAGTTTTAGACATAGTAAACCACGCTCGTGACTCTGGAGAAATTGTATCCACTGTCCTTCTAGATCTTTCCAAGGCATTCGACACTGTCTCTCACTCCCATCTTCTAACTCACCTCTCTAACCTCAGACTCTCACAATACTCCCTTACCTGGTTTAAGAGTTATCTTTCTGACCAATCCCAGGCCGTGAAATGGAAAACAGGTACCTCAACCTTCCTTCCTACCCCAACCAGGGTTCCTCAGGGTTCAATACTCAGTCCAATGCTCTTGAATGTATTTATCAATGATTTCCATGCTGCCATTCCCAACACTAAAATAGTGCAGTATGCATATGACTCTACTTTAATCTGCTCTGCTCCTAATCTTCCTGCTCTCCAAGCACTTACCCAATCTGCCTTTACATCTAATGAGAACTGGATGCTTCAAAATCACCTCTCCCTTAATGCTAATAAATCCAAAATCCTACTTTTCTCTCCCTCAGAAACATTTCTCCATGACAAACAATCTTTCAATATTATCAGTCATGCCAACTCCTCTATAGAAGTTGTCCCCTTCGCTAAACTTCTCGGTGTTACTATTGATGAACACCTGAAATTTGATACTCATATCCAATTAAATATTAAAAAAAACATCAAAAACTTTGTATACTATACAGAAACTCTCCCTTCCTCTCTCCCTCTACAAGGCAAACTCTTGCCACTACCTACTTACTACCATTACTATTATACGGTGCCCCTCTACTAACCAACCTTGCTTCTTCCATCTCTTCAAAACTAGAAATCTGTTGCAACAAACTCTCCAAATTCGCTACTAAATCTAAACACTCCTCCCACCATTGCACCTCTCTACACATGCTAAAATGGTAGAGCTTCCCAACTACCTTGACTACCTCCAATTCACTACAGCCCACAAATTAATCTTTAAACCTACTGCATGTCCTGCTCTAACAAATATCCTACCATCTTACACTCCTCACAGACCCCTAAGATCTGCCCAACAAAATCAACTTTCTATTTACAAACCAAAACGTCCCACTGGCCAGTCACTGCTATCCTACTCCTTAGCAAAAAAATGGAACTCTCTTCCCCCCTCTCTAAGAATGTCTAAAAACTTTGAACACTTCAAATCCCAGCTCCATTCCCATCTCTCCCATAATTGGAAATGTAATTGCTCTCTACCCCCGTAATCCTACTAAACTCATTCCTACTTGTACTTCTACTCCATGCTGTTCTCTCCCAACAGCTTCCCCTCGCCAATTCTAATATAATTTCTAAACCTTTAATGTACATAATGTAAATACTATGCATAACCTTTTTTTCTATACTCTCCCTCCCTATATACTTCTTCCTTATAAATCTATATAAATTTGACTAACAAATGACACTAACAATATAAATAACGTGTCCAATACTTTTCTACTAAACAATAGCCTTTCTCCTCTGTATATCTCCCTCTTATCACACCTGAATCATTTTCCACATTGTGTGTATATATTCCTACTGTTTTCACTTTCCAATGGCTCTCCTACTTACTATCTATGTATATCATGAACTATCCTCTAGTTTTCTATCTTTTTCTTAATGCACTGTATTTTTGCTACATCTCACTGTATCATTTTACATTTGTTTAAAATATTGTATGTATATCATGAACTATCCTCAAGTTTTCTATCTTTTTTAATGCACTGTATTTTTGCTGTATCTCACTGTATCTTTTTACATTTGTTTAAAATATTGTATGTATATCATGAACTATCCTCTACTTTTCTATCTTTTTTAATGCACTGTATTTTTGCTATATCTCACTGTATCTTTTTACATTTGTTTAAAATATTATATAATGTTATGATTTATTTTTAATTTTTTTTATTCTATTTTTATAATTTCGGAGCTTTTCTCCTCGGGCCTCCACTGAAAACGGGCTCCTTGAGCCCAGTGGACCACCCCGGTTATCAAACTGGAAATAAATAAATAAATCAATAAATAAATAATTGTACATATAATATGACTTCATATAGCTTGTTGGAAAAGAAATGAAAGACAAAATTAGGGTTAAGTATATGCAGAAAGTTAATGCATGATCAGTTGATGTACTTCAGTAAATAAAGTCACGAGATTTTTCTTGCTATTTTGTAAAGAACTATAACTATAGAAAAACAGTAAAACGGCAGACACAAAATGTGCAGTCATGCAATCACTGAACCAGATTTTAAAATAGGCTCTGTATTCTGGTGGGGTTCACATTAGGAAAAGGGAGAAACTGGCCCACTATATGTTGCTGTTATTGGTCATAGAATAGGATCAAAGAGTCATAGGCTGTACAAGGCAAGTTTGACCAGAGGCCATGTACACCCTGCCAAAACCTGTCCTCAGGCTCTACCATCTTTTGTAAGAAGGGTCACATCTGTAAGCCCTAGGGCAAACTTAAGGGCATCCATCCAGCTGTTCAAGTGATGTCTGAAGGATGACAAGGAATCACATTTCTTGACATGCAGAGGGGGGTCTGTTCCAGAACAAGGGGAGGTACTGCTTGATGAACCTATCCCTTTACGTCGTTTAATTTTTTTCCTTGTTGAAGGTTTCAAAACCTGATTTTAAATAATACCCTGAGTTGTGGTGAGATACATAAGTAAGCTAAGCACTGGGTATGTGAGGTACCAGTTTCCCCTGAGCAGCCTGTTTGATACTGAATACAAGAACAAGAACTCCAGGGTTTCCTGGTACCTAAGACTTTTGAGACCAGAGATCCTTTTTTTGTAGGAATTAGGAATCTCTGGGTGTGTTTTTTATTTTTGAGTTTTTTAATGTGCCTGGCCCGATGGATGCCAAAGAATGCATTATACTCTATAATAGGTTGGATTAGGACAGAATATAGGGCAGCAGTGACTTCCATAGTTTTAGAAGAGATATCTTTGGCAATTAGTTGCAGAATGTTGAAGAATTTCCTAACGACAGTCACCATTTGATACAAGTGCCCAGATGATTTGTATGGTAATAGGATATTTTCAGTGCAGTAAGATGCAGTGTCCCAAATTATCTCAAAGGTAATAATGCCAATTTCATGGTGTTAAGTCTGAGCCCTTTTTCTAAGCACCAGTAACTGACTTCATTTGTTAACCAGGGGTCACCATTATTGGTTTGGATCAATCAAAAGAGGGTCCACTACAGATTCTTGGGGTATACCACTGGTCACACTGTCTTTGTCTGGGGAGGCATTACCCACACAGACAGTGTGCATTATATCCTTAAGATGGTTGGCAATCATGTAGATCATCAACTTATCCAAAATACACAACAAATACAACAAGGTCAAGGACCGCACCACAAGTATATTTATTAAGCGCTTTCGTCCAATATATACAGGATTTTATCAGAATACATTTAAAATCAAACATCCACATTACATACCATTTTTATCAACCTGATTGGTCCAACAATTAACCCTAACCTTCCAATTAAAAACACATTACTTAAGAAAAAAAAAAAAAAAAAAAAAATATATATATATATATATATATATATATATATATATACATATATACATACATAAATACTTAATAAAAATGCAATATTTTGTAAACAATAATAATAATAATAATAACATAAAAAATAAAATTTAAATATAAAGCCATCCCAGAACCTCCTGTCAGGAAGCCTAGATTTCAGAAGTAGCTTTTTATTTTAACACACTACTGATGGAACATTGGTCATTCAACCCTGGAGAAACTGTAGCATTAGTTCTCAATTGCCACTCTAGGTCCCAAAATTCTAAAAACTCATTTATAGACCCACCCCTCTGGCCATGCTCTACATGATCAGTAATAATACATTTTAAAAAAACTGTGTTCATTGTTTTCAAGCTGTCTATATAAAGCATTATTCTGGTCTTTTTTCTTTATACTATACATATGTTGGTATACCCTAGTTCTAAAACATTGTTTTGTCTTCCCCACATAAAATTCCAGACAATTTTAACACAATGCCAAATAGACCACTACTTTCGAACCACAGTTATATTTGCATTTCAAATGAATGCACCCATAATTGATCAATTGCACAGATTCAGCCTACAAAATATATTTACACTAGGTGCATTGTCAACACTTGGACATTTTCCCACCCAGGTCAATAATCTCTCTCCGCCATATTTTTTATACACATATCTCTTTTATAAATATTTTTTGGGGCAGCTCCTACAGTTTTTACGTAATCGGGGTCTGTCTGGAAAACACCCCAGTTTTTCTCAACTATAGACCTAATGTCATAAATGTCACTATTAATGTCAAGACTCGTGCCGTACTAAAATCTTGTACTTCAGCATTCCTCACCTGGATCATATCTGAAGAACTGTATTTCTCTCCAGAACCAATAAGGGAACAAAATGTCCATTAGATCTCTTTAAATCAACCTCCTGAAAAATTCCATCCAGAAAGGAATTGGAGTACCCTCTTTTTTGAAACATACATTTTCGAATCATACTTTTCTGCTTAAAATCCTTATCATCAGATATCATCCTTGCCAACCTAACACACTGACCTTTCACTAAGGATTTCTTCTGGTGGTGGAGGTGGCAACTTGTAAAATGCAATAAAGTGTTCAAATAAGTAGGTTTTCTATAAATGCTAGATTCAAACCTGATCATTGATCTATTTGTAGAGATGGTAACATCCAAATAATTGACATAGTCATCTGATGTAGCCATAGTGAACTTCAAATAAACTAGTATTATCATGGAGGCAGCCAAAAAACTCCTCCAATGTAATTCTAGCATCAAGTCCAAAAGATAATTATGTCATCCAAAAATCTTGCATGAAATGACCAGGACCTCCAATAGTCCGAATTAAAGACATAATTCAATTCCGAAAAAGTCAATACTGTGTTAACAAAAATGGGGGCGCACACCACCCCCAGAGCCACCCCTTTCTTCTACCTAAATAACTGGTATTCAAACACAGTAAAATTGTTTTGCCGCACTACCTCCATTAAAGTTCTAAGCATCAAAACCCTATATCATGGTCCAGGTTAGAATGCTGGGACAAATATTCATAAAACTATTCAGTTCCTATATCGTGGGGAATGACTGAATAAAGATCGACCACATCAATAGTCACAAAGATTAAATTTTCATTATAAATTTCCTGAGACACTCTTGATAAAAAGTCCCAGGAATCCTTCAAACATGAGGGGTGTCGCATTAATACATACTTAGTATAGTGGTCTATAAATTGGGCCATAAAATAAGTTTTAGATGCCCCAGCATCCACAATTGGGCTAAAGGGGGAGTCGGATACATCCTTGTGTAACTGTGGTATGCCAAAGATAACAGACGTTCTAGGATCCTTCACCTGCAAATAACTATATTCTGAGCAGAAAATTTGGTTATTAAGTAATAAATCCTCTAGCATAAGGTCAATTTTATGATACACTCCATTCATCTCATTAATGCTAGCTTCCTCATAAGTATCAGTAAATAATAAAGTAAACTTCTTATTAGTGTAATCATTCTTATTCATAACCACAATACCCCCTCCCTTGTCAGGTTTCACGATCCTAACATTGGCACTGTTACATATCTCCTTCAACAGTAATGCTTCTTTCTTAGTCAAATTGCTGAAGCCTGGACTCCATTTAGAATTAAATAACCTCAGGATCTCAATCTCACAATTTTTTTCAAAAATGGAGACAACCGGAAAAAGTGGAGGGTTGAATGTACTAGATCTTTTACATACAGTAGATACCACTTTATCATTATTATCCTGTTCCTTAAAATAAAATGCCAAGTTTAATGTCCTAGAGAACACCGCCAAATTAACAAGTACATAATTGATTCTGGATCTCTGTGCAGGAACAAAGGTAAATCCTTTTTCAAATATATTAGCACAAGTTCCAGAAACTGGTTCATCACTGAAATTATATATCCTAAAATCTCCACTTTTATTAACAATAATATCACACATATTAGCATTGTTCAAATTAGTGTCAACATCCTTTAGGTTTGACTGGGAGGCTCCATTATTGAAATGTTTGGATCAGTACTGAGAATTTTTTCTTACTTTTCTGATGTAACTGAAGAAGGGCTTTTAAATATTGTTTTGTTTCAGTTGCTAATCTTAATTCATTTGATGCTTTGCTGGTCTTTATCGCTGTCTTTAGTTTCTTAGTGAGGTTGTTAATACAGTTCTGATGCTGTAGGTTTCTGGCCTTACAAGGCAGTTTACGGAATCTTTTCCTTCTTTTATACAGTCCATTTGTATCAGCAGTCTTATTAATGCATTTATTTAAAGGAAAACCCTGCCTTAGAACTAAAAAAATATATTTTTTCACTTTGTCTATATTTCCTGAGTTGTTTTAATATCTCAAAATCACTCCAACTGCTTTTTATAGAATTTTAATATGTTTTCTGCAAAATGCCTGTCAGTGGGACTTAACATATCAACGTGATTTTATTTTTCTTCAAGCCTTTCTCTTTCCCATAATCCATTTTAAGTCTGAATTATATGAGTCATGCTAGACATAAGGAAATAGTGGTGTATTCGCATTCCACTGACATATAATGAGATTAGTGTCAGTCACTGTCATTTATATACTGTCTGCAACAGGACTGCTTCTTTTGTTTCTTGAATGGCCCTCATTTGTCTCAGGACTTGCTGTATAGTAAATTAAGAAATTATACAGCTGCAGCCAAAACAGTTGCTAAACTGCAGGCCTTTGTTCAAAGTATCTTTTTGCAGTCCAAGATGTATTGACAGCCCCTCCCCCTACACTTTGGTAAATCTGCTGATACTTTACAAGAATTACAAGAAAAAATATTTTCAGATTTTTCTGTAAATGCCACAGACATCTTTGATACTACATTCAAGTAATCTTAAAATGTAAAGTACTATAAACAAAAACTTAGCATTTCAATACTGTGATACTGCTTATGTAAATTTGTCAAAAGAGTTGACATATGCCTTTGAACCACTGACTGATCTAATTGCTCTGTTTTGCTATGAAAAGCATGGTTACATTGGAAGCAGCTGTGAATCAGTGTTAGGTTCTCCTCCTCTCTGCAATAAAGACAGTGGAAAATAGTTTCACACCTCTCTGTCTTGTTTACAGCAGCTTGGGCTCCTGACTACAAATTGCTCTGTGTCTGTGGTATGTCATGCAATTGTAGACAAATTCCTTTGCAACTTAAGCTTACAAAATGGGGTGGTCTTTCCCTTCATTTGATTCCAAAGTCAGGAAATGAAAGTTTTATAAAGTACAAGCAGGTTACAGGTGCCTACATAGTACTGGAATCATACTGTAGGGGGAAAAGCAACCTAAGAATTGAGTTAAACTGTAGGAGAAGGTGGAGTATTTTTTAAATGGACATAGGTTCATAGGTTCATAGATTAGTACTAGGCTAACTGCCCTTGCGAGCCATTTTAAGCCTAGCCAATTATCCCTTGAGACTCAAACCCTGCACCTTGTGTTTGTAAGGCAAACACCTTAACCATTAGGCCACCCTCCGAACCCCAAAGTATATATTTTTTAATTCATTGTTAACTAGGTAAGCCCACTAGATTCATAGGTTCATAGATTAGTACTAGGTTAACTACCCTTGTGAGACATTTGAAGCCTAGCCAATTATCCCTTGGGAGACTTGAACCCTGCACCTTGTGCTTGTAAGACAAACACCTTAACCATTAGGCAACCCTCCCAACATAAAAATCATTAGTGCAGTTGGCTACATAACTGGTATCAACCATGGAGTTGACATGGGTATGTTTATAGATTTCATCCTACAGTTGTATGAGGTTTGCCTTTTTTGAGGTCTCTAATGATGGGAGGTGTGTTACCAAAGTAGTGGAAGTTCTGACGGTAAACACAAGCAGATCATAATCAGACTTTACTAATGAAGGACTGACCATGGCAGGGGAGCAGACAGGGGCCACATTTGTAAGCACTAAGTCAAGAATGTTTACACTCCTGACTGGTTTGAGGTTAATCTGATCCAGGGTGTTTTTGTTTACCCAGTCTAAGAATTGTTGAGCATACCTAGTGCTGATGGTGAATCTGCTGCAGTCAGTAGTTAGGATAGTTGAAGTCACTATGGATTAAAAATGCTCATCCTCATAGAGATATCCTGTAAGAATTCTAGGAATTATCATGGTCATCTAAAGCCACAGAGTATTATCAGTAGAAGGCTATGAGTGAATTGATCGTCAGTAAGCTCACTTGAGGGGGTCTCTGGATGTTATCCCCTATGAACACAGAAGCACAGAAGGTGTGCTGTCTAAGGATTTGAACCATGTACCCACGTACACATACTGAGATAACAGTGCATACATAGATGCATTTCAGATGCAGAACTACCTCCAAGTCTGGTAGTTTACTGTTAAGACTACTAGCACTGACGACAGCCACCTTTGATTTTGTCCAGTTTGGGAATTATGGTATTTGTCTAGGTGAAAAGTTCATTAGATGAACTCTACCTTAGATAGGGAAAATGGAGGTAGAAAGAGTTTGACCAGTATGCAAAAGTGCTTGAACAGGAAATGTAGAGCATCTTTTGCAAAACATGTTGGATTGTCAATCATCTTGTCCCAGGGTAATGAATACTGGATCCCCTTGGAAGAGCCGCTGAATCCAATTACCTTTTCTTTGATTCTAGGAACCATTCTAGGTAAAGGGAGGATCCCACTTTGTACCAGTATCTTATCCCTAGCTGAAGCTAATGTGGTAGACTCTAACATATCATTCCACATAGATATGAGAATTTGTCTGCCAGGCATTTACCTAAACATGAACAACTGTCATGCTGTAAATATATCTGATGGAATAGATGGTGTTTAGGACCTATTTATGTCCACTATGTTGCTTCTTAGAGGCAGCTGGCTGTAACCCTGTCCTTATCCAGCCTAGTGACTGTGGAATTTATGTATCTACTAATACAATCAATAACTGGGATATTCCTAGTAACTGAATTATGGCTACCAGACATGGGAGGTGTTTTTTGTTTGTGGC
Organism: Protopterus annectens; assembly: GCF_019279795.1. NCBI lineage: Eukaryota > Metazoa > Chordata > Ceratodontiformes > Protopteridae > Protopterus > Protopterus annectens. The sequence continues at coordinate 313,810,227 of NC_056727.1, read as the reverse complement.
ATGTTGGTGTTGTTGTTGATATGGAGGTATGCAGAGTAGAGGACATAAAGGATTCACAATGATGCCTATGTATAAGAATTCTATAAGGCTTGGAAAGCGATTTTAGCATAAGACAGTTTTGTGTTGTTAGTGTATGCATGGATGGGGGGGGTGCTGGTGCTAAGCACACTGCAAGTAGTAGACTGCGAGGGCGATGACTCCAGATTGGTTAAGTATTTGCACCTTACACAGATGGTATATACAGACAGAGTTAAGCGATCATTGTTGGCAAGCATGAGACCATTTTTGCACTGCTTTCAGATACCACATGCTAGAAGGATAGCAATTAAGGGTGTGGTAATCTATAACTCTGTGATGCCCAGTGCTGAGGTGGGAAAAAGACTATGTTAGAAAGTAATAGGGACCACAGATGTTTTTATACAATTTGAGATGATGGGAGATTGGCAAGTACTTATACACTAAGGCACTTGTAGGTACATTAGGAGTAGAATGGTGTGCACATTGGTAAACAAGCCTTCCAGGTGTGTACTGCTGCATAGACATTTGGGGGGATCCAACCTTGGTGACTTATGAAGGATACTGGTGCTTGAGGGATCACCACTACTCAATAGGCATCATCAGTCCTTGGGCAACAACTGAACAATCGCACCATGCATCTAGGGGCTAAAGTTTTTAAAACTGTATCTCTGATGGAGGGTTAAAAGTGCAAACACACACACATACACACACACACACACACACACACACACACACACACACACACACACACACACACACACACATGCGCGTGGACACATAGGTAAAATACTCTGGAGGGCTAACTGAAAGGTATACAGAAACTTGCCTTGGGGTAGGTGGCATAGTATTGCCCATCATAGTAATCAATAAACATTAGCAAATGAGATAAAGCCTTAAGTAGTGCCTTGGCCATGCATTCCTCTTGGTAAATAAACTAATGTAGAAAAGAATATGAAAGTTCATTGTTCTGCGTCATATTGGGACCACAGGTATAAGCTGGGCTTGTACAGTCCTTTATTTAATTTTTCCATCTCATTGCATACCTTCCAGTTGACAACATACTCTTTCACTTTAGACAACCCTAAAGTGTGTCGCCTGTTCCAGCCCCTGAAGCTGGGAAGGCCTCACCTTTAGGTGGGTTGAGAAGGGGAAGTGGAAACATGGAGCAAGAAGGTATAAGCACAGTTTCTCACAGCATCACGCATACTCTTGTTTATGCAGGGAATTTTTTTCTTTAATGCTCTAACTGAATAGGTCTGCTGAGATTATGTGCATCCACGCGTGTAGTACCAGTTCACCTCAGTCCTGCCTTCCAATACCAGATTTTAATAGCAATCTACCTTGTGCTATGGCATGCCATCATCATCAGGGAAAGAGCTAGATTGCAGTCAAAAATCGCACTCTTCCCTCATGGAAAGGGTGATCTGACAAAATGACATTCCCATTTCACTCAACTCCTCTAATGCCTCAACCATTAGTCAATTTTAGGTCATCCAGGTTGCAATTAGGGATCCACTCTTCTATGCTACAGAGCCCACGTTGGATTCTCTTTAAATAGCAATGACGCAAAGCAAAAAGTCACTCTTTTCTTTGGTGCTACAATATCTTATCTAGGACTTAAAAAGATTGCCCTCCATGGACTTGATTTGCTGCAGTTATTGTAGAGCATTTCTTGCTTTGATGATTTGTACTTTCCCTAGAGTTATTGTACTGTGCCCTGTGCATGACAGAATATGTGCACCTTAAGCAGGGCCTGAGTCCATACACAGCATCAGAGAAATGAGTATCAGTATTGCTATGTTGTGACGTGTGCTGCCAGTTATTTCTATGGTGGCATTTATATCATTGCTCCAAAATCTCCACAGCTAGCAAAAGTGCAGTAAAACTGTTACACAAACCTCAGTCTACCTGCCTAAACATGTATCTCATCCCCAGCTTCCCTTGATATGTACCATACAGCTTATAGGTTCATAGGTTGTTATTAGACTAACGACCACTAGGGCCCTTACAATCCTTGCCGCACACCCCAAACCATTTGGGTCCCAAGCATCATGCGTGCTATATTGTGGAACATGTTAGCAGGGAGGCAACTAAGGATTTGTGGGGGTGGTAGGGATGATACTTTTTTATTGACAGCCCCTGTCCATAAGGGATATGGAAGACAGATGTGGGCTAAATTTACAATTTCACAGCCAATTATCAAAGATTTGTTTGAGTAGAGTTAGGGAAGAATTCTGTTTTACATTGATTTGTAGCATATTCCATAAAGCAGAGATGCTTTGGGACACATATTTGCCCCTCCAGCATGTTCTGTTTATGTCACAAGTGAAGTTCAGATCTCTGGATCTAGTGTTTCCGGTACTGTTTGTTTTGAACATGTGCAACAGAGCCATCAGGGCTGGGTCTGAGGAAGCCTTGTAAGCCAAGCAACTATCCCCTTTCAGCAGCCTATAGGAGACTGAATATAGAAACTTAGCCTTTTGCCAATCAATGCAGGACAGGGTATTCGTACCCTGAATTTTCCCGGTTAGTAACCTTTGTGGGCATTCCAACTTTTGCAAGTATCTGGTTAGGTACATGTTAAAGGGAACACTGTATAAAATGATAGGTCTGATAAGGGCCAAAGAGAGTGGTATTTTAACTTCCTTGTGCCTGGATGCCATATCCTTACCTATAAACTTGGCAACATAGAATGATTTTCTCATTATCTTATCAACATGTTGGTCAAAGGCCAGTTGCTGTTTACATATGTTCCCAGATCCCTTACTATTGGGTCAACTCTTAGGGGCATTTTATCGATGGAGTAATTAAATCAGGTTGACAGTTTCCCAAAGGATATTATAATGCATTTTTTGGCATTGAGTTTTAGGCTGTGGCTTTGGCACCAGATATTTGTCTGTGTTAAACCTACTTGCAAGGTGTTGGTGTCTTGGGGGAATCTATAATAGCTCCTAATTTACAGTCATCTGTGAACATAGTGAGCCAGAGGCTTTGAATGTTAGTCCTGACTTCCGAGAAGTAGATGACAAACAGGAGATGGCCTAGCATGGAGTCTTGGGGCACTCCACTGGTGACTGGTCTTTTCCTGGAGGAGGTCTCAAAGATCCAGACTTCTTGGATCATGTCTGTGAGCCACTCAGCAATCCAGCGAGTTATGTAAAGATTTATGTCTAGCTCAGAGAGCTTGTCAACAGTGCCTAACTGGTCTACTGTACTGAATGCCTTAGCCAGTTCAAGCTATGCAGCATGCACTGTTTTACCCTTATTCATTGCCTTGGTGACCCTCTGAAAGAAGTCTACCAAGTTAAGCAGGCATGACATTCCCATAACAAAGCCAAGTTGGGAAGGGTCTATTGTCTGTAAGTTTCCAATATCTTTGTTTATCATTTCCATGATAATTTGTTACATGGTTTTGCATATTGGGCTTGTAAGAGTGATGGGTCTGTAGTTCCCTGGGTCGGCTGATGGTCTGCCCTTGTGTTGGGGAATGACTGTTGTGATCCTCCGTTCACTTGGAATGTAGCCTGTTTCAAGGCTGTAGTTGAAGAGTGCCTCAAGTGGACCTGATTGATCATACTTTAAACTGTTCAGGAGGGAACCAGGGATACTATCAGGAGTGAAGGAGGTGGTGTTCTTGGCTTTAGCAGGTGCTGCCAGCACTTGGTCACTGCTGTTAGCTGGGGGAAGTACGCTGCAGTGGATTTCACCTGGTAGAGCTAAAGGAGAGTGCTGGGTGAGGTTTGAGCTGAATGTATCAGCCAGTAGCTTCGCTGTGTCACCCTGAGCGGTAAAGGTTTTACCATTCACCACCAGTTCAGCACACTGCTGTGTGTTACTTCTAAGGTTCCTGACATTGGTGAAGAAGGCCTTCTGATTGTCCTTAACCTGCAAGGCTATCCTAACCTCATATTTGCACTTGTTGGACTTAATTAGACCTCTTAGTTTCTTGTTTAGTTTTATAACAGAGCACTTGTCTTTAAGGGAGCTGCTCTTCCTGATTTTGACCATAAGTTTTCTTCTTTTATTATATACTCTGTTTAGGTGAGGATTCCACCAGTGGGGTTTGTTTTTAGTGTTTATTTTGGGATTATTTCTGGTAGGTACAGCAGCTTCTATTCAGCCATTCACATGTTTTTTAGGGGCTCTGAATGATTTTAAATAGGTAGCTGTGGTCTCGGGATTGGAAGGAGCCTTGACATTGGACAAACTGTCACTTAATAGGATGTACTTTGCCTTTGACTAGTTCCTAACTGTTACAGGTTTAGCTGCATTTTCCAGTTTAATTTCTTACTTCAAATGAGACAGCTTAGTGAGTACATGACACACGAGGTGGTGCAATGCTGTCCCTTGTTAGTGAGTAACAGATCCAGTATATTTGATCTTTTGGTTGATGCATGCACTGTCTGTTCCAGGGTGTTTGTGTTAATAAAGTCCAGGAGGCATTGCACCTGTGAGTCTGAGGCAGTGTACATTTCCCAGTCTGTAGAGGATATAGAGGAGTAGTTGAAGTCACCCATGAATAGGGTGTTTGTTTGGACGATGAGAACCTCTACTAGGTTTAGATAAAAGTTGTGAGACTCTATGGGGTAAGATGGTGATCTGTAGCTAGCCATGATATGGTGAGGGACCTTATATATGGTGACCTGCACATGGATGAGCTGCAGGGTATCATCCTGTTTAACCAATCTGGAGGTATGTCTGTTGCTAATGTAGATTATGACATCTCCACCTTTGACCCCAGTCTGTGCTGCTGTTGGTCTAAATCTGTGGAGGGCACTGTAGCTTTAAACTTCTGGAGTTCTTTCTATGGCTTTAAACCAAGTGTTGTTCATGACACAGGTGCCTATATTCTTCACAGTGAGGAGGGCTTGAAGGGTGTAGAGTTTTTTTGTTTAAGCTCTGAGCATTCAGCAGTAACACTTTAAGGTTACTTGAGGACTTTTCCACTGTGTTATTAGTTTTGTCTTTTTGTCATTGCCCAAAAAAGGTTCTAGAGGAGAGGCTAAAGTTTTAGCCAGTATCCAAAAGCCTAAGGAGGAGAGGTGCAGCTTATCCCTGGAAATGTAACATTGTCTTTTGACCATTTCCTGCCATGCAGAAAGATGATGGATCCCCCTGGAGTGACACCAGATACTAAGCCAATTATTAAAATTAATCATTTCATGTTCATACAATGGCATCATCCTTGGTGAAGGTAGAATGCAAGACTCATCCCTATCTGTGACACATATTCCAAGAGATCCATTATTTCTCTTTTTATATAGTCCAGTGAGGTATGTCTCAGGTCATTTCCACCCACATGGACTGTGACAGAACCATATTGGTACCTGGGTTGCAGTAACATAAGTGTGTGCATGATATTGTGGATCCTGGCTCCAGACAGAGAGCTAACTGTTATCATCTCCTTGTCTAACCTGTTGGTTGGGGCATTTGTGTGTCACACAATGGAGACCCCAATGATGAGAGTATAAGGTAAGCTATATGTTTTCCTTACGGACTTTGCTGTTCAGGGACCATTGGGTGTAGGCTTATGTTAGATGTTTGGTGCTCCATTTGGTGTGTGCTTTAGTGATTGCTGAGGAGGAGTGTTGCCATTAGGTGGCTTTGGAGGTTTTTGAGATTTGGGAAGGTTTCTTTTAAGCACCTCAGCATAAGACAATCTGTGTGTGTGTGCAGTGATCAGTGTGTGTGATGGATGTAATGTGGGTATTCTTGAAAACCTCATTTGTATGCATGGATTTTGCCTCCAGGGATCTAAACCTTGTCATCACAATAAACAAAACATGCTGGAGGGATAGGTTCCTGACCCAGAGCCTCCCCGGACTCTGGAACAGATTGCCGATACATGTCAAGCAGAGTGCCTCTTTGGTCCTCTTCAAAAGGAACCTTGACGATTGGATGGGAGAAAGGAAATTCACCCCCGGGATCACATCAGTCACCCTGCTAGACAGGGGTCCAGGGAAGTAAATAGTGTGGGAAGAAATAGCCAGGGAATTGTTATGGCTAGCCTTGTATAGGCCCTAGGGCTGATAGCCTAGTACCAACCTATGAACCTATGAACCTAAGCATCTTTTGCGTACTGTGTTATTTTCTTTAATGATTACAGTGGCGGCTGGTGACTTCAAATCAAAGGGGGTCTGCAGGAGACAGCTGAATGGGTGGGGTCAATGGGAAGGGGTGTGGCCAACTAGAAAGGGGAGGAGCCATGCTCAAAATCACAAAAACTAACTAAATACACTGCCCTGGGTGCCAAACTGTCATTATGAGAGTCCAATCAAGACAAAATGAAATGTAGAAGAATAAAAATATTTCAATGCATTGGCTGCATGACAGCTTACATAATATCTAGATGGTAACAAAAAGGTTGTGAGGCATGAAAAAATAAATTACTTTTAAAATACATTAATGGAATGCCAAAATCAAGTATAAGAAAAACAAGCAGCACTCAACTCAAACCACTTCTTGCACTGCAGTTCTAATTATAATTTATATTCAGCTTTATTAAAGTACCAAGTAATATGCTGAAAGTAGAAATCTCTGATGCCCCCACTTGTGACAATGTTTCTTACCCAAAAAAAGACCTGCTGCCTGACAACTATCTACTTGTTTCATGGGGAAAACATGATCAAAGTAAAAAATGAAAAGCAAACAAGAAATAAGCTCAAGATACATTGCTTAAAAGGATTACTGTACAGGTTATGGACCACACAATTGGCATTCTGTTTAGTTTACAAGTAAAACCTGCAGAAATGACTGGAAGTCTCCAAGTGTAATGAGCTTCATAAAATAATGTAATCATGTCCTTTATTATAAATATTGTCATATGCATTTCAATACCCAAGGCTTATACATTATCTAGTTAAGTATTCTCTACATGGCAACAACAGAAAGGCTTTCAGTGTTGGCAATTCTTTAACAGTATGCTTATTAAAGCTTACTTGCATCTTACGATCTCAGCCAAGCTTACCTGATGGTCATTAAAGTATTGCTACTTAAACACAGAGCAGCAGGCACTTTGAGTAATAAGCATAAATCAACAGTACATAAAATATGACAGAAACAAGACCATTCTGCAAAAATCAAGGACAGATGAAAAGCCACTCTAGTACTTGTGTCTACCTTGGATGGGGGGGATACTCTGCACATTTACGCTGCATAACTACTCCTTCCTTGCTTCGACACATCCAGAGTCACTACATGGGGGAGTGGGGTGCAACAAATATGTCACAATTTGAAATCTCTCTGGCTGACTGTGATGACCCTGACACATTTGTCATACCTCTCAATCTCAGAGCAAGAAATCTGGACAAAGCCATACATAGATGTGGGACAAAGGCCCAAAAATAAGGACAATTTTTAAATATTGCTCTTATAAACTTAGAAAGGTAATAGAATAGGTCTTGCATTAGTATGACTTTTCTGAATGGTATGAAATCTGAAACTCAAATGTCTGTCATTATTTTCTAACTTCAGTCTTTAATGATTTCACTAATTTGCCACAAAAAAAAACAATTTTATCAAAAATGGACCAAAAATGTGATGTAAAAATATAGGCACACAATACAGCTGGGAACCTGTCAAAGAAGGGACACTTTAATATTAGTACTGCTAACTTGAGCAGCTGACAAAATAAAAGAATCTACATGCATTTCTGAAATAAAAGTAATCTATAAGTCTGATTATTACAGTTATTTCTTAATTGTAAATCCTCCACGTTTACTTCCAAAATTGCTATTTTGCAGAGGGATTATTAGGGGGAAGAGCAACATTTTGAGCCTAATCGGGGACAGTTGAGAGGTTTGGCTATGCCTAATTCGATAAAGCAATTTATTTGCATGTACCTCTCAGCCTATTAATGTAATAAATCTGGACAAGGCCAAATATATTGGGGGAACATATAAACAGTACTAAAAATTGCTCGTATAAAGTGAGACAGTTGATAGAACAACAGGCCTTACTTTAGCACGCATTTTTCTGAATGTTATGAAGTCTGAAACTCAGTGTGTCATTATTTAGTGACTTAATTCCTAAATGATTTGCCAGAAAAAACACAAATTTTATGAGGAACAAATCAAAAATAAGAAGCAAAAATCTTCATTCTTTGAAAATCTGGACAGTTGGGAGGTATAGTTCAGCTGGGGCTGTCTTTAAGTTTGCCACCCTTCCCCCTCACAATATCATGGTTGAATAGAGCCTCCACCTGCAGCCATTCCAATGATCAATTACTTGGCTATTTCACTCCATTTACCATAAACACTGATGTGCATACTGATTTACTTCTATGATGATTTGGACTTCATTTGAAAGTTTTATTTTGCATTTTACAGCACAAATACTAAGACATATGCTAAACAAACTTAGCATTAAAACTTCTCTGCCCTTGAAACTCACATTCATTGAGAAAGCATTGAAACCCACATTCAAAGAAAATACATTTTGCCATTGGCAGATAAAGATTAATTCTGGGCTTTTGTCAAATCATAGGCCCCTTGCATATGAAACATACATGTGCTCTTTGATACACCTTCCTATTGCTTTGAACATTTTCCAGTAAACAATGAAACAAAACGCATGCACCAATAATGACAAAACTGCCCAATTCAGAACATTTCCATCATAAGTCTACTCAAACTTCTACAGTCCACCATTATCAGTAAATATGCACAATTCTACAGTCCACCATTATCAGTAAATATGCACAATTCTACAGTCCACCATTATCAGTAAATATGCACAATTCTACAGTCCACCATTATCAGTAAATATGAACAATCTCTGAAGTAAAAAACGTCATTAAATAATTCCACATTAAATAAATCTGTAACTAATGAAGTGATTGCTGCTAGCAAACACCTTTATAATTCATGGTTTCATCGAAAAATAAAGCGTCTGATGCCCCTGAGGAATAAATTGCCTATATTACATTAAAAATGATAAGCTAGTAATATTGCAATAGGAAATGTATGGCAAACTGATAAACAGGCTCATAGTATCTGAACCTATTCAGTACAGCAGCATTCACCTCTTGTGGGAGTAGAACCAACAACCTTCTGCATCAAAAGCAAGAACACAACCTGTTGTGCTATTAACAATGTAAGTTGACTTAGCGTAAGCAGCACTAAACTTCTCTTTCCCTGCAGCTTTCAGCTCCTTGTAAAATCTACTCAACACTCAACTGCATCTCAACTTTGCAGCACAAGAAATCTGGAAAAAGCCAAATTTATTGGGGGGGGGGTCAAAAGGCCAAAAACCAGGGCCACATTAAACATTGCTTGTATAATCTTGGAAAGTTGCTAGAATAAAATGCTGTGTTACCACCATACATTTTACTGCCAAGGTCCCTGTGCAAAACAGTCAGAGCAACATACCACTACACAAAATCGGCTGCTTTGTGAAAGAGAGGAAGACTGAAACTTAAATGGCTATCATTTAATGAATTCATTTCTCACCATTGACACCATTCATCCACCACAAACAGACACAAATATGTGTACACTTACAATAAGAAGGCATACACATCTAGACACCAAACCTACTCACTAACATTGTCCCTGTATAAACACACACACACACCAGACACTTTCACTGCAGTGAATGAATCCAACAAAACCAATACATAGTCTTTGAAAGCCCTAAGTGTGCAAAGATCTGGCTAAGGCTACAAGTAGTGAAAGAACTTAGACAAGTTGAAGAGACATGTCAGAATATACCTCTAAAAGAGCAGAGTGAAAAAAATAGTGGACAAAAGTGGACCTACACATTAAAATGTTGCATCCTGTAGGGGTTGCAAAGCAGGAACAAAAAGTGTCATTTCAACCTGGAAATACTGCTAAACAGGGAGGTAACTGACAGAACCCAAAAGAAGGGATCTGTAGCTTAGAGGGTGTATTCTATAGCAAAGAAATTAGACATTATGAAAAATATAACAAGTAAGACTAAATTCTAAATTTCCTGTCACATTAAACAGCCCAAGGAATCAAAAAATCCGAGCAGCAGCTAGGTGCTGAAAGGGGAGAAACATAACAGCAAAAAAAAAAAAGTTTTATTAAGATGGTTAAGTGAAATGGGACCTGGTCAGAGTTCCAAACTCATTTGTGTCAATGAAGAGACTAAGCAAAATATATATTTAAATAAGAGAAAGAAGTACAAATGAAAATAAATAATTTGCAAAGGGGGGCAACCTAGAAAATAAAAAAAGAACTGAGAGGATCATGTTTAGTCAATGTAATATTGTTCTAAATTGTAGTAAGACAGTATAACTTATCATTTACAATTGTTCTAACATTTAGTAGGGCAGTAGAAGAAGATGCTTTCAAGTACTGCTTTAGTTTTTACGTCTCCAGTATGTAATGCATTTTTATATATCATCAACTTGGATTCCATATATGAGTTGTGAAAAAAACATGCATTGATTACACTGGATAAATACTTAAAAATATCTGTGGATTAATATGTCGCAAATAAGATATCTATAAATTGATGATGATGTCAGTCAGACCTTTTTTCCACCAACTGACTTCTAAGGAAAATAACACCAAAAAAATAAAAAAATTAATACCACATAAAACACCATCAAAAATCATAACTCAGATGTAACCTACTATAAGAGCAAAATCTCATCACAAAACATCACTATGAAGTAAAATAACGCAAAGTATAGGAAGCAAAGCTATAACATCTCAAAATACAGCAGTAACATCTTAGCTCAGCTTAAAGCTTGCTCCTGTATTTAAAAACAAAGAATAAACTGGCTTGACACAGCTTTGGTGGAAAAATCTAATTATAAAAACAGCAAATACGATACAGAAACGATACAGTACCAACACAGTTGTAAGCGCTTTCGGGTTCACCAACCCTTCATCAGACAATAAAACAAACACAATTTCTCATTTAAAAAAGATGTGTTAACCAATCAGTGATTAGTATTTTACCCGCCTATTTTGTAGTGCAGGTTTTAAAGGTATCCTGTCATTTAACCCTGGATATCTATGTGAACTAAGTGTAATAATCCACTTAGACTCCAGAGTTTCAGTAAGTTGTTTAATGTCACCACCCCTAACACCTAATTTAGCATTTACAATAGCTTTAAACATAAAAACGTGAGATGGATTCTTGTCCACATGTTTAAACAGAGCATTTTGTTCTATTCTGTTCCTAATACATGTAAGATGCTGCAATATTCTGACCTTCAACATATTATTTGTCATACCCACATAGTAACATGTACATTGTTGGCATTCTGCTATATATACCACATGCGATGTCCTGCAAGTTGCCCTAGCTTTAAAGCTAAACATTCTCCCATCTATAGGATGTTTAAAAGTGGGGTTCTTATTAATATTTGTACAGGCTTTACAGTTACCACAAGGTAATGTACCTATCTTGCTTAGCCCAACTCCATTCCCAAGAAGGCTCTTTTCTTTACATAATAAATCTTTCAAGTTGGTGTTTCGTCTATAACCAAACCTCGGAGTGTATCCTACTATCTCATTAAGCTTGTCATCTGTACTAAGTATATTCCATATAAGTATATACAAGGAACTTCAGTCCCAGATCAAATGACTATGATGGTCTTAGGATGTATTTTACATATAGTAGCAATATCAATGATATTCAAACTATAGTACGAAGGAACTGGAATATACTTAGTACAGATGACAAGCTTAATGAGATAGTAGGATACACTCCGAGGTTTGGTTATAGACGAAGGTCAGAATATTGCAGCATCTTACATGTATTAGGAACAGAATAGAACAAAATGCTCTGTTTAAACATGTGGACAAGAATCCATCTCACGTTTTTATGTTTAAAGCTATTGTAAATGCTAAATTAGGTGTTAGGGGTGGTGACATTCAACAACTTACTGAAACTCTGGAGTCTAAGTGGATTATTACACTTAGTTCACATAGATATCCAGGGTTAAATGACAGGATACCTTTAAAACCTGCACTACAAAATAGGCGGGTAAAATACTAATCACTGATTGGTTAACACATCTTTTTTAAATGAGAAATTGTGTTTGTTTTATTGTCTGATGAAGGGTTGGTGAACCCGAAAGCGCTTACAACTGTGTTGGTACTGTATCGTTTCTGTATCGTATTTGCTGTTTTTATAAATAGATTTTTCCACCAAAGCTGTGTCAAGCCAGTTTATTCTTTGTTTTTGGATACTATTTGTGGACTGGCTGACTTTGGCTGAAGCACTGAGCATTGGTTGACTTTTACATTTTGGTGTGTGCTCTACAGTGCTAAGCAGGCTATGGAGGTGGTACAACAAGGAGGAAATGCTCAAGAAGAGGTTTTTCTAGAACAGTTTCAATTAAATATGAAAAATCCACTTCTGGATTTGGGCTTCAAGAGCAACAGGAGTGGACAAGGTTCTATACAGACTCCAGTGACAACTGACATGAGGTTTGAAGATATGTTACGAGATCTACAGTATAAAGCTGGTAGGTTACAGAGACTAAAATGGCAAAGCTTTCATTTTGAGGCTTGCCAACATTATGGCATAGTGCCTCGCGGCATGCGAATTTTATTCATGCCGACACAGGGAGATAAATATCCTGAATTGTTGGCACAGTGGCAGTCCTTGAATATAGAGACCAGCTTTAAGTATATGGACTTGTTAAAAATTTTTTTTCCTCCGGAGGTACAGAAGCTGCAGAAAGAAGTGGATACCCTATATTTAAAACTAAAAGGGGATTTTAGAACAATGGCTCACAACAATCGACTGACCAATTTACAAAAAGATATATCTCTAAATATTGAGAAACTGAAAGCTCAAAAGATTAATAAACTCAAACGCGACCATCAGGACTTTCAAACAGGCAATATATTTGTCTGGCCGAGGCACAATGGGTCCTTACCATCTGCTTCCACCAATAAGGAACGTGTTACGTCACTACGTAGGCGCACAGAGCCACAGCGAGATGAGAGCAATAGATTTGAACTAGATCGGCCATCAGCAGCGCATGGAGATTTGTCGAAGAATACTAACATCGGATCTGCCTCTCCTGAGAAGTCGAACATGGACAGTTCCTCACACAGTGTGGCTGGAGAATCCCATAGCAAGAGCGATAATCATGTGGGTGCAGTACAGAATTGTTTAGGTGAAGATAAACTCACTTTCCCCACTACTACTATTGAACGCTCTTTTGAGCGTTCAACTGAACAACCGTTACTTGAAGGTGAAGGTTCTTCGCACAGCACCAGTGTATCATCTTTTTCAGATTCGGGAGCAAGGCCGAAAACCATGAGAGGGCGACAATGTTTTTTGGAACAATTCCCGGTACCAGTGAGGAAACGAGTTCCGTGGAAGCGGTCAGTGAGCAAGGGGCGAGACCCCAACAAGAAAAGAAGGACTCACGAATGACTGTTAATATTACTGATGGTATGGTGTTTAATTTATCATCTTATAGGTTAAATGATGAAGAGATCAGCGTTTTAAACAAAGGTTTAACCTATGTCCCTGCTAAGAAAAGTGTTTTTAATGAAGTAGTAACTGATATAGCACTGTTTTGCAGAAATTTGGCTTTAAAAACTATTTACAACAATGTTTCAGACAGAGATTTAGGAAATCAAGTTAATGTTTTAAGACAACCTAGTACGTATACACCACCTTTCTCACCAGCGTTGAACATGTTTTTAAAAAGTTGTGAGAGGGATTTAATACAGTATTTTGGAAGTAAAGAACAAAATAAATATTACAATCTTACTAATCAACAACAAGCTGCATTGAGGGGGCTGTGTAAAAATAATAATATAGTGATTAAAACAGCTGATAAAGGAGGGGCAGTGGTTGTCCTCGACACAGCATTTTATAGTAATAAGATTAAGCAACTTTTATCTGACAACATGACTTATATACCTATTAACCCCATAGCAGTTTACAGGGTAATAGAAGGTGTACATTCAGTCTTAAAAAACTACATTTTGACATGTTAATAGATGATGATTTATTAAGTTTTCTACTAATTGCTAAACCAAGGACACCAGAATTTAAAGCTCTACCGAAGATCCATAAGTCTTTGGAGGACCCACCCCTAAGACCCATAGTTTCGGCAGGGGGTGGGTCACTGAAAATATATCTATTTGGTTGGAGCACACTTTAAGACCTTATGTAGACAAAATAAATAATATTCTGAAAGATACCAAACAATTTCTGGAGATGGTAAAGGATTTTCAACTGGAAACCTTAGAAGAGAATATCATCATGGCTACTATGGATGTGCAAAGCCTATTTACTGTTATAGGTAATGGCTATGGTTTAAGAGCCATTAGACACGTGCTAAGCAAAATGGGAGAAGCTGAACACAAAATTTCCTTGGTATGTACATTACTATCTCTAGTCCTTGAGAACAATGTTTTTGTAGGAGAACAGCAGATATATAGACAGGCACAGGGGGTTGCTGTGGGCACCCCTTGTGCCAATACATATGCTAACCTTGTCCTACATTATTGGGAGGCTGATACTATTATTAACAATGACCATTGGAAAGATTTTGTGGGAGCCTATGCTAGATTTGTGGATGATGTCTTTTTCTTTTGGAGAGGGGATGAAAGTGAGCTAGCAGAATTTGTAGATTATCTACACACAACAACCACATTCTTTAAATTTACTGTAGCACATTCCAGGAATAGCATAGATTTCCTAGATACTAGGATTACCCAGGGTCCGAATGGTTATTCATCTTCTCTCTACAGAAAAGCATGCTGGACCAATCATTTACTACCTTTTGACAGCATGCATCCCCGGCATGTCTTCCCTAATATTGTACAGGGCCAGCTATGTAGAGCCTCTAGATTATGTTTGGAAGAAGAAGGATATGTGGCAGAAGTGGAGCAACTAAAGACATGCTTTAGGAATAGGGGGTATGATCACAATTTGGTACAGAAAAAAGTAGAGCAGAATGCACAATTGAGAACCAGAGAATATAAACCTTGGCTATCCAATAATTTATATACAAGGAACTTCAGTCCCAGATCAAATGACTATGATGGTCTTAGGATGTATTTTACATATAGTAGCAATATCAATGATATTCAAACTATAGTCTGAAGGAACTGGAATATACTTAGTACAGATGACAAGCTTAATGAGATAGTAGGATACACTCCGAGGTTTGGTTATAGACGAAGGTCAGAATATTGCAGCATCTTACATGTATTAGGAACAGAATAGAACAAAATGCTCTGTTTAAACATGTGGACAAGAATCCATCTCACGTTTTTATGTTTAAAGCTATTGTAAATGCTAAATTAGGTGTTAGGGGTGGTGACATTAAACAACTTACTGAAACTCTGGAGTCTAAGTGGATTATTACACTTAGTTCACATAGATATCCAGGGTTAAATGACAGGATACCTTTAAAACCTGCACTACAAAATAGGCGGGTAAAATACTAATCACTGATTGGTTAACACATCTTTTTTAAATGAGAAATTGTGTTTGTTTTATTGTCTGATGAAGGGTTGGTGAACCCGAAAGCGCTTACAACTGTGTTGGTACTGTATCGTTTCTGTATCGTATTTGCTGTTTTTATAAATAGATTTTTCCACCAAAGCTGTGTCAAGCCAGTTTATTCTTTGTTTTTGGATACTATTTGTGGACTGGCTGACTTTGGCTGAAGCACTGAGCATTGGTTGACTTTTGCTCCTGTATTTGTTCTCCTTTTGTAATAGGCAGAAGATGAGACTTTGTAATTAACATTCTTTTACCACTTCCAAAAAAAAAAATTTACTCCAACTACAACATTAACACCATACAAACAACAATAAATAAAATGTATACATTTAGTACCCTGTCCAGCCAATATGAATACCACTGTTGTCCAATTAAAAAAGTTAAATGGTTGTCCGTCATAGCATGAGGCATACTGTTACTTTACTCCTTCAAAATGCTGAACATTAACTACAGCCTCTCCCTTGCTGACAGACTAAATATTGGATCCAGTTTAGATTCTCTCGTAAGTATAAATAATGAAGTAGTTTGCCTCATAAGACTCAACTTTGTGCTAGACTAGCATAAAATAAGTTACCTTCATACAGGTTTCTGTAATTAAACTAACCTGCACTCTGATGCATAGATGTAGCTAAACTGTCTGATACAACTTAGACAACCTTAGCTGTGATCCATAAAATTAACTCACCTGTTGTCGTTGATTCCTGATTCCACTGATTCAAGCACTAGCAGCAATAAATCCACCACAGACTGACTGACTAGTCATCTAAGTCTAATTTAATAAAATAATTTTCTTGTAACTGTCTTGAGCCAAAAAAAAATGTTTTAAGTTTTATAATAAACACAAGTTAACACAAGGGAAAAAAAAGATCAGAATGGTCCATCCAACGCCGAAAACCGACTGACTGATTCTCGCTCTTTTCCCAGCACATAAAGCCCGGGAAGAGAGCGACAACCAATCAGCAGCATTTGCCCAGCAAGCACGTCATGACGTGCCTGCGGACGTCATGATCTGAGCCTTCCATATCTATGCGGTTTGTGAGTCAACTGCATAGATTTCTGGGAAGTTCTGGGCATCAGAATGATGCCTTCTTTGCTTCTCTGGGCTGCAATGTAAACATTGCAGCAACCCAGCAAGAATTTAGAAAAAAAAAAAACGCTGTTGCGTTTGAAGCGCGCAATGCGCATGCGCGTAATTTCGAGTCGCGGACTCGAAATTTAAGTATTTAACAATACAAAAACAGATTTTTTTTTTTTTTTTTTACATAAAAAAACTAAATAAACTACTCAGCTGTCTAGCTGAGGGGGCTGCAGTCCGGCAACCCGATGCCACGAGCCGCCCCTGAATGATTACTTGGTTGTCTGCGATCATGAGACAATTTCTACATTGCCTTATGATGCCTAAATCTGCCAAGCTAAGACATTTGAAAATTGCATGTCCATGTTGTCCAGTCCTATTGTAGGGTAGGCTGTTTAGGATTAAGGACTGGGTTTAGCAGGGGTCTCCTATGGTATTTTCTGGGTTTAAGGGCAAGATGTAATATAATGCTAGGATATGGTAGTGCTATTTGATGAGCCAGCTAGCTGCTCTAAGCTTATTTCCACACAATGCCATACAGTTTAACAAGTTCAGAATCAGAATCAGAATCACATTTATTGGTCAAGTATACACGCATACAAAACAAATGGTAGAACAAACTTAGAACTTTGAAAAGCGTAAAAGAAACCAATAAAAACAAACGGAGCAAATGACAGTTGAAAAACAATTTACTATAAGCGCTTTCGGTAAAACCAATGCTTCACCTTCTTCAGATACAAAATGTTAAATCAATTAAGAACATTTAAATACTCTTCAGCATAGCAGTTATTAATTAACAATTAACAAGGCATCCAATTACTTAAGTTCAGCTGCTAAACAACCATAAAAATTAAAGGTACAATCCACATACATACATTATCTAAAACCTCAAATTCATTCTAAAAGAAAAATAGTGTAAGTGCATTTGATAAAAATGATGAATAAAAACGAAAAAGAAATTATTTAAACCTTTCAGCGTCTTAACGATAATTTAAGTACACATTTAATTGATATTTGTTCGTTAAGACCAGGGGGTATATAGGCAGTTGTCCTAATCTGCCAATCTAGCTCATCTGTTTCCAAAAGAAGTTGCCAAGGGCCACCTCTTGGATCAGGGCGTCTGCAATGCAAGACTACAAATCTAAAACAGTGGTCTGAATACTCGAGTATTTGTTTTGCCAAAGCGTTATTTGTATCTTTTTTACTTATGGCATAAACATGCTCGTAGACCCGCTGTTTTAATTTTCTTTCGGTCTTGCCTATATAAAAAGTGGTGCACCGATCACATATGGCAGCATAGATCACGCCTTTGGACTCACAATTGAATCTCCCCCTAATAAAATATCGTTTGTCATTGATCATGACCTCTTTAGTTATTTGAATGTTTTTACATTGAGCACATGCCCCACACTTTGACATACCATTAGGACCTGGCCCTTGCAATTTCCTTCTTTTTTGAAGTAAAGCTTTAAGGCTTAAATTCCTTCTATAGGTGATCTTTGGCTGCATACCCAATTTCCCACTCAGGGTTAAATCCTCAGTAACTGCCCCCCGGTTTTTGTTCAATATCTGCCTAATATAAGCATAGTCCACTGAGAATGTACATAAAAAAGAAGTCTGTAAGCTTTTGTCCTTAGGTAAGTCACCTTCAAGGTCTTGTTCAATATTTACTAATGTTTCTTTCAACAAGGTAGCTCCCAATAATGGTTTAAAGTGACCCTCATGTCTTTTAAGGACCACTTCCTCTCTAACCTTAACAATTAAGTTCCTAGGATATCCTCTATTAACAAACATTTTTTCTAAGTTCTGACACTCTGCCAAAAAATCACAAAAATCTGTGACCATTCTTGCTGCTCTCACCATTTGCCCTTTTACAACGGCCTTCTTTTGAAGGAAAGGGTGGCAGCTATCATAATGCAATAAAGCATTAGAGTACGTAGGTTTTCTGTAAATTTTACTCTTGTATTTTAAGTTGGAATAATCTTTATATAACAGAATGTCCAAAAAGTTGATACTACTCTCTTCAACTTGATAAGTAAAGTCCAAAAAGTTAGTCAATTTTACAATGTCTGAAATAAATAGAGGAACTCCTTCTCTTGGACCTTTCCACATAAGGAACATGTCATCCTGGTATCTAGTGTACCAGGAGACATGTTCCCTAAATGTTGGATGTGTAAACAACAAGGTATTCTCCCATTGTGCCATGATGACATTGGCGAAGCTCCCTCCACACGGGGAGCCCATAGCTACCCCTGATGTTTGCAAGAAGACGTCCCCCTCAAATGCTAAGAAATTGTACGATAGCACTAGTTGCAGTAATGTTTCTATGATATAAATAGTATTATCTGGGACTTTTCTTACAAACAAAAAATCTCTAATCCATTCTAAACCTAAATGGTGAGGTATGACAGTGTAAAGATCTTTCACGTCTATAGTGACAAAGCATGTATCAGCTTGATAGTCAAATTTATCTATATTGGACAGGAAGGCCCACAAATCTTTACAAATTTGAACTTCCTTATCAATCAAGCGTTTCAATAAACTATCTACATATTTTGCACAAGCATAAGTTATAGACCCACGTCCATCAACAATAGGTCTAAAAGGTGGATTTGAAATTGACTTGTGTAATTTCGGAATTCCGAAAAAAGCTGGTACTCTTGGGGCTAGAATAGATAAGTATTGGTGCAAGTCTACGTCAATAAATGACTCAAGAAACAAGTCTTCCAAAGTCGTCCTAACCTTCCTATAAGCTAAATTTAGTTCATTAATTGAAACTTTCTTATAGACTTCAGAATTTAAATGTTTTCTCATAGCAACCACATAATCATTATGGTTCATCAGAACCAGCCCCCCACCCTTGTCGGGTTTCATTGCCCGAATATCGCCGGTGTTAAGCAGGTGAATAAAGTCATGTTCGGTTGACGTGATGTTAAAGTTGTTATGCCCCTGCATTATCTCGATGTAAAGCTCTAAGATCAAATTCACACATTTTTTCAAACAGGCCCAAGTTGGGATGCAATGGCGGGTAAAAAACACTAGAGACCCTTTGAGAATTAGTCAATAAAGGATAGTTACCTAGCAATACATTAAGATTTAACTTTCGAACATATAGTTTTAAATCTATGAGTGTTTTAGTAAAATCCATTTTTCTGCTAGGAACAAATGTTAAACCTTTAGAAAAGAAATTAACCCATTCACGGGTAATATTCAACTCAGTGTAATTGTATATACTAAAGTCTCCTTCAGTACTTTTACAAATAGTGGGTCCTGGTTTGTGAATGTGTTGAATTACTATCTCCTCCTCTGCCTCCTCTTGTTCTGTTGGGGGAGTTGTTTTCTGTTCCCTTGACAGTTGTTCTTTTGACCCCTCGGGGTGTTCTGAAAATCCCGCTGGTTGGAGACCACTTCTTCATCCTCACTAATATTGTCCACATCAAACGCCCCATTATCGTTGTTGTTATTATGGGCCAAGATGTTGCCCCTATGAGCATGGGTGTTGATAAGGCGTTCACTGCGCCTCAAATGTTGCGAAGGTTGCTCATTGGTGGTATTTTGTGGTGCCCCTGGCTCATTCACATGTTGTACTCGCACTAATTTCTTAGGGGCATTAATCAAAGGAGAATGAAGAGCAGGGGGTCTAGGGTATGCTTTTTTATTGGCATAATCGTTAACATCACGTGTAATTTTTTTCTTTTTGACAGTCAGCAACTTTTCCATAGTAGCCTCAATACTCTTATAAATACGAGAATAGTCATATTTAAATGACATAAAGTCACCATGGTTTAAAATCTGGTGCTCGAGTATTTCTAAGTCAGTTTTAAAATCACATATTTCCGTATTATAAAAGTTAATTAAAGCTGTCAAAAACTCGAAACCTTGTCTGTCAAACAGTGAAAGCAATTCAGAATGAAAAGTAGAATCTTCCACTAAACCCATAGGAAAACGCCACTGGCGTAATCCCTTGGGAACAATATGCTTGTACATTCTCAGTGGACTATGCTTATATTAGGCAGATATTGAACAAAAACTGGGGGGCAGTTACTGAGGATTTAACCCTGTGTGGGAAATTGGGTATGCAGCCAAAGATCACCTATAGAAGGAATTTAAGCCTTAAAGCTTTACTTCAAAAAAGAAGGAAATTGCAAGGGCCAGGTCCTAATGGTATGTCAAAGTGTGGGGCATGTGCTCAATGTAAAAACATTCAAATAACTAAAGAGGTCATGATCAATGACAAATGATATTTTATTAGGGGGAGATTCAATTGTGAGTCTAAAGGCGTGATCTATGCTGCCATATGTGATCGGTGCACCGCTTTTTATATAGGCAAGACCGAAAGAAAATTAAAACAGCGGGTCTACGAGCATGTTTATGCCATAAGTAAAAAAGATACAAATAACGCTTTGGCAAAACACATACTCGAGTATTCAAACCACTGTTTTAGATTTGTAGTCTTGCATTGCAGATGCCCTGATCCAAGAGGTGGCCCTTGGCAACTTCTTTTGGAAACAGATGAGCTAGATTGGCAGATTAGGACAACTGCCTATATACCCCCTGGTCTTAACGAACAAATATCAATTAAATGTGTACTTAAATTATTATCGTTAAGACGCTGAAAGGTTTAAATAATTTCTTTTTCGTTTTTATTCATCATTTTTATCAAATGCACTTACACTATTTTTCTTTTAGAATGAATTTGAGGTTTTGGATAATGTATGTATGTGGATTGTACCTTTAATTTTTATGGTTGTTTAGCAGCTGAACTTAAGTAATTGGATGCCGTGTTAATTGTTAATTAATAACTGCTATGCTGAAGAGTACTTAAATGTTCTTAATTGATTTAACATTTTGTATCTGAAGAAGGTGAAGCATTGGTTTTACCGAAAGCGCTTATAGTAAATTGTTTTTCTACTGACATTTGCTCCTTTTGTTTTTATTGGTTTCTTTTACGCTTTTCAAAGTTCTAAGTATACACGCATACAAGGAATATGACTCCAGTTTCAGTGACTCTCCAAATATGAATTACATAAATTACATATATATAACTGTTAAGAACAACACAAAAAAGTAAATATTCATATATATATATATATATATATATATATATATATGTATGTATATATATATATATATATATATATATATATATATATATATATATATATATATATATATACAAAGTCCAAAGTTAAACTCCATGTAAGAAATATTGAAATAAATTCTGAAAGAAACAATTATTAACAATATGTAAACAATACTTCATAAGCCACGGAGGCTTGGGAAAAAGAATATCCCAACCTAATAAGCTGAGTTAACCGTTTATGAACTTGATGGCCTATGGGAAAAAAAACTGTTCTTATATCTGCTTGTTTTGGTGCATATTAATCTATAACACCTGGTCGATGGTAATAGTTCAAAAAGATGTTCAAAAAGAAGTTTGTGAGAGATGCAGTTATATATCCAGTTTGGAAGTCATGCACTCTCAAGCCAAGACAGGAATAGCTGGTCAAGAGGAGAAGATCAACACCTGCACCACACCGCATGCAACACATAGCCTTTCAGAACACCCACCATCACAGCTCTCACATAAAAACAGAAACCACACACCCACCTTTATAAAGGCTCTCAATATAAATCTACCCAAACAGCAGATACCTCCAAGGCAGAAATGCAATCAACCACCAGAACACAGCACAAATCACAAGACACATAGCTAACCTACACAGGGTGCCCCTCAACCTAAGCCCCTAAGGCAAACAGTTTGCCCAATACACTAATCATAGGTGACTCGATAGTGAGGCCCACTGATGTCCCACTCACTAGGTTGAATAAGGAGAAGGTAACAGTCAGCTATCAGGTGCCAGAATCTGACACATAACACACGTACTCATGTCACTCCACAAAAAGTACAAGTATGACTCTGTCACTGTCCATGTGGGTGTGAATGACCTGAGATGCACCTCCCTGGACTATATGAAAAGAGACATGGAGGACCTCTCGGATTATGTGGCCCAGGCAGGTATGACCTTAGCCCTGAGCAGCATCCTACTGTCGCCCAGAATGATAACGCAGTACAAGCAGAAAATGATTGACTTCAACAATCAGCTAAGTTTCTGGTGTCATTCTAAGGGGATCCAGTGTCTATCTGCTTGGGATGACATGACTGACAGACCTCGATGCTTTGCCAGAGATGGCCTGCATCTGTTACCTCTGGGTTTCCAGATACTGGCTATGGCTCTTGCCACCCCTATAGTGCCTTTTTTAAGCAATGTTCCAAAGACCAAATTACCATTGTAACAGCTATAAATAAATAAATGCAATCTGAGGATCATGCTGCTCAGTGCTAGAAGTCTAAATCTCAAGATGCACTTGCTCAAAGCACTCCTCAAAATGGAGAACATCAACATTTGTGCTGTAACAGAAACCTGGTTTAAAGCAGCAGAAAGCATCCCTGCATTACCAGGCTATAACTCATTCCACAACTTTCAGCCCCAGAACATGGACCGAAGCTCCAAAGGTGGTGATGTCTCCATAGTCCTAAAGGATATGCACAACACCAGACTAGCAGCTCAGCATAACACATCTGAGATACTTCAGGTACAACTAACATTGGGTAAGATGGCAATTTAGGTCATAGCCTGCTATAGGTCCCCAACCATGTCCCAAAACTCTCACTCCATGTTCCTAAGCACCCTGGAAACTATTAGGGTCCAACCCAACACTCTCATACTAGGTGAATTCAACCACCCTTCCATCAACTGGGAAAACTAGTCATGCACCAATACATTGGCCCATTGCTTCCTGGAATTCATCAGTCCCAGTGCTCTGGACCAGCTCATTCTTACCCTCACTAGAGGAAGCAACATCCTTGACATGGTTATTACTAACATGGGCAACCATTGCTCTACACCAATAGTCAGTTCCTCCCTGGTTAGATCCAACCACAAACTAATCACCATGGAAATCCACATATCACCCACACCCACGGCAAAGGTAACCACCATGAAAAACTTCTCCAAAGTTGACTTTGGGTTCTTAAAAACAGAGATGGCTAACTTCACAGCACCCATGTCAATGGAAATTAGATGCATGACTGCCGAATCATACACCAATGCACTATATGAACACGTACATAAATGCATGGAACTAGCCATACCCAACATAACCAAGATGCTCTCCTCCAAAAAAAGGAAGCCAATCTGGTGGTCCCCTGCCATTAGTAAACTCTACAACAGAAGGAAGAAACTGTTGCAGAAAAAGGTGAAGTCCCAAGACTGGAAAAACTCCCTTATTAGCCTCAACAAAAAGTTGAGATCCCTCATCAAAACCTCTAAAGCCAGCTATGAAGGCAGAATTGCAGCAGACACTAAAAACAACCACAAAGCCTTCTATAGTTATATCAAGAATCTCCACAGCAATACCCAGGTTTGCCCTGAGTTACTGCACAATGGTACCTCCTATACCCAGCCAACAGATATTGCCAACATACTGGCCGACAGATTCAGTGCCAACTTTACCCCTCTCTCCCCCCTAAAGGACCAATCACAATACCAGAGGAATGCCAGGCACCCAGCATCACTGCAGCACAGGTTAAAGCTGCATTGTCCAAGGCCAAGAATACAGCTTCCATGGGACCCGGCAATATCCCTGGATGTGTTCTACATGAGCTACAAAGTGAACTGACACCACATCTGTGTGCCCTGTTTAATCACAGCCTCACTTCAGGCTTTGTCCCTACCAAATGGCGCACTGCTACAGTCATCCCTCTCCATAAAAGGGGAATGACTACAGAACCTGGGAATTATTGCCCCATTAGCCTGATGAGTCTGATATGTATGGAGTGCATCATCATGGACCTAATTAACAAGGATATAGGTAATCTCCAAACTCTAGATCCCACGGAATTTAGTTTTGTGAAAGGTAGATCATGCCTGCTTAACCTGGTTGACTTCTTTGAGTCAGTCACCAAAGCTATGGGTGAGAGCAAGGCCATTCATACAGCCTACCCTGATCTGGCCAAAAGGTCTTTGATACATTCCCCACTCAGGAAATATTGATAAACTCACCAAAATAGGCATCAACCCTTATATCACTAGGTGGGTTGCAAACTGGCTTTCAGATAGAACCCACAGTGTGAAAGTAGCGGACTCCAAGTCAGACTTCCAAATAGTCATGAGTGGAGTCCCACAGGGATCACTCCTAGATCCTCTCCTGATGTTCTTCATGTTTCACTGTTGCAGTTATTACATTTGGGTTATCTGCTTGCAGTAGCCCTCAGTCGGCCTGATTAACAAAGTCTTGGGTCCTGCGTCGGATGCTGTCCCTTCTTCCAACACGTCAGGTCGTCAGGGGTATAAAACATGCAGCCGACGCCATTACATCAGTCTTTCTTGCCATGCAGTGCCAGAAGCAGTTCACAAGTGCCAGTCGGCTGACTCCTGACTCCTGAAATTTTCATTTTCGAGTTTCAGAACCGAAGTCTTCAACTAAAGCTAAGTACCCCCTTGGGGAAACTTTTTCTTGCTCCTTACCGATGTCAGTAAAAGTTAATAATTGCATTACTTGTGGAAAGCAAATACCTCACAAAGATTTTCATTCATACTGTATTCCTTGCCTGGGCCCTGACCACAACTTACCTTGCTGTCAGTTTTGTGCTTTATTTAATCAGCGCACTATTCGTCATCGGTATATTTTTGCCTCTAAATATTTTGGTTCTCGGTTTACTTATCCAGAAATGTCATTGGTTAGCCATCCGACTACCAGGATTCCAAAAAAACACAAAGATAAAGACAGAGACAGGCCGCATAGGCCCAAAGCTGCCAACAACGCTTCTCCTAAGCCAGTCGCCAGTTCGCCGGTACACAGTGAGGTGCTTTTGCAGCCCCTGATACCCGCTCCTTCTGATTCGCGGGCCTCTACTGAGACCCATTCATAGTCCGGTATGCAGCGAGATGCTTCAACTGTGGAACCTGCGGATGTCACTTCCTTGGATGGGTCCGGAGCCGCTGTGCAGGCACTGGCTTCTGAGGGTGTATTCAGGCCTATAGACTTGCATATTAAACCAACGCCTCCTCCTTCATTTAGGCCTAAATCTCGAACCATGCCTAAGAAACTGACACCCAGGCTGCATGCTCAGGCCTCTATGCCTACAAAAAAAAAAAAATGATAAGAATAGCATAGGCCTTTAGCTATACCTCCTGTACTAGACATTGTTTATGATGCCTTTTTGGAATCTAGTTTGGCCCCTGATTCTTTGCCTCCTGCTCCCAGAAAACCTGACAGATATTACTGGGTTCCTGATTCACACAAGTTTCTTTTTAAAAATCCTATTGCGGATCCAGAGACTATTTCACAGGGACCCAAGGGCATTAAGGCTTCTACTGCTAAAATACCTACCCCTTCTGATAGAGACTCCAGGGCACTGGATAGATGGGGTAAGAAGGCTTACACTTCTGCAACATTGGCCATTAGGGCTTTCAACTGCCAGTTTCATATGTTAAAGTATCAACAACATGTTATTGGCTTGCTTAAACAGAAAATGATGTTGATTCCTGACTGTGCTGAAAATAAAGAATTACAGGATTTAATGCATTCTGCTGAACAGGTTGGTAAACATACTTTGCAATGTGGATTTGATTCATTAGAGGCCTCTTGCAGGGCTGCTGTTACTGGGTCTGTGCTCAGAAGGCATGCTTGGCTTAAGGCGCAATCTTTGCCTGATCATGTTAAAGCTAAACTGTTGGATGCTCCCTTAAATCCGGACTGCCTGTTTGGCAACAAAGCTGAGGAAGTTCTTAAAAAGATGGAAGATAAAGCTAAATCTATGCAAACTGTTAAAGATTTCTTGCAAGTTCAGTCTCCTAGATTTAGTAGGCATTGGCCCTCTAAGAATTGGTCCTTTCCAGCCCCTTCCAGGTCTTCTCAAGCCAAACCCAGACACAGCAGAAACCCCAGATTTCAGTCCCAGGGGACACACAAGACTAAGCAGTGGGAAATTTCCGCACCCTAATCTGGGAGTAGTAAGACTCCACCTTATGGAAAACTGTCTCAATGACTTGTTTTTAAAACTTCCAAGCACTTCCCAACTGAATGCTCTTTTAGGTGGAAAGATTGGTTTGCAGGCCAAAAATTGGGAACTCATTACCCAGGACAAATGGGTTTTAAATATAGTGTCCCAAGGATACAGATTTTACTTCCAGACGTTACCAACACCAAGCAGGTGGCCAGATCTACCCCAAATCAGTGCACAGAGGCCCAAAATCAAGTTATCTCTCTCTTAAGCATGGGAGCTATTCAGTTGGTACCAGAAGAGGAAAAGGGACAAGGTTTCTATTCGAGACTTTTCCTGGTACCCAGAAAAAGGCAATACATGGCATCCTATCCTGGACCTTTCTACTCTAAATACCTTTCTGTTGATTCCAAAATTCAAGATGCTGATTCTTCACCAGCTGCTTCCTATGCTAGGCAAAGATGCATGGTTGGCAACACTAGACTTAAAAGAAGCATACCTGCACATCCCTATCAGGGAGTCTTGCAGAAGATACCTATGCTTCAAAGCAGGCTACATGCACTATCAGTTCTCTACACTGCCCTTTGGCTTATCTACTGCGCCCAGGATATTCACAAAGTGCCTAGCTCCAGTCATTGCATTCTGCAGGCTAAGAAATATTCAAATATACCCATACCTGGATGATTGCCTGATTCAGGCAGAAAGCCAGGACATACATTTGAATCATCTGCCCTTTGTTCAAAGGGTGCTGACTTGTCTGGGGTGCACTATAAATGAAAATAAATCACACCCGGTACCCTCTTAACAAATTATATTCCTGGGAGCAAGCTTGAATACAATTTCCCAGATGGCTTTGCTCACACCAGAGAAACTGATTCATTTGACAACCTACTTCAAACAAGTGGCCACAAAAACCCAGTGATCTGCAAGGCAAATACTGCAAGCCTTGGAGTTCATGGCTTCCTGCATTCTTCTAATTCCATATGCAAGGCTGCATATGAGGAAACTACAATGGTATCTCAAAGGCCTATGATGTCAGCAGTCACAAGATCTAGAAGCAATGATTCCTATCATACCTTGCCTATGCCTAGAGTTCCTTTGGTGGGCACAGGCCTGCCACCAAAACAGGGGACTACCATTCACACTACCCCCTGCTGCCCAAACCTTAACAACAGACACATCAGACTATGCATGGGGGGCTCACCTGGCAGGGAAGTGCATTCAGGGCAAATGGAACCCAAATCAAATGCACCTGCACATTAATCAAAAGGAAATGTTAGCTGTACAGAATGCTCTGACAGCCTTCAAGGACCACATTCCTCCAGGACAACTAAGGGTAAAGACAGACAACATGACTGTCATGTGGTACATAAACAAGCAGGGGGGTACACATTCTTACCCCCTCTGCAGACTAGCCATGGCATTGTGGAACACAGCCTTGAGCTACCAAGCGAATTTACAAGCTCAATTCCTGCCAGGAAAACTAAATACACTGGCAGACGGACTAAGCAGAAACCTCATGGACCCACATGAGTAGAAACTGGAACCAAGGATTTTCAACATGTTTACAAGCAGTGGGGGAGCCCAGATATAGACCTGTTTGCCTCCCCCCAGAACCATCAATTGGAAAAATTTTGCACAAGGATTCCACACAAGCTAGCTTGGAAAGTGGATGCTCTATCCTTCATCTGGAAAAACCTATCAGTGTATGTCTTTCCTCCTCTGCCTCTGCTCTCCAAGGTACTACTAAAGATCAAACAGGACAAGCCAAGGATGATTTTAATTGCACCAGACTGGCCACGTCAACACTGGTACCCCTTCTTGCACAGTCTGTCATGCTTGGCCCCATGGCACCTGCCTCAGACTCCTTCCCTGTTGTCTCAGCAGGAGAACCAGATTCTGTACCCTCAGCTGCAAACCCTGAACCTAGCAACCTGGCTAATTACCTAATCTCTCCTTTACCATCCCTGAATAAATCAGTGATGGATATAATTTTAGAGGCAAGGAGGCCTAGTACTAGAAAATCTTATTCTGCAAAATGGAAAAGATTTTGTGCCTGGAATCAATCTCAAGGGATGAGCGCAGCAGTGCCCAATTTACCTCAGATTCTACAATACTTGACTGAGATGCTTCATAAGGGCTTGTCCTTTTCCTCCATCAAAATTCATGCCTCAGCCATTTCACCTCATTACAACACAGAGCGGTGGTGCAGCGGTAGCATTGTTGCCTCACAGCAAGAGGTTCTCCTGTTTGATTCTCGGCTGGAGTGCGGGGAGTGCCTTCTCTGTGGAGTCTGCATGTCCTCCCCGCGGTTGGGTGGGCATTCGAAAGACATGCGTAAATGGGTGTGCCTTCGTTGAAGGTTGAACGTTGATCTGGCACCTCGGCGTTTGTGAAAGTCTACTGCCAATCATTAGCGGATCGGAGTTCCGCTGTGGTGACCCCTAATCAGGAAAAGTTGAAAGACAAACAACAACAACACAGAGCAGTTCCTCAGTGGGGCCAAAAATTTAAGGCCACCTAGGAGAGCTCCAATTTCAGCCTGGGACCTTAACTTTGTCTTGGAAAAACTCACACTTCTTCCTTTTAAGACAGCTGCTACTGCAGATTTAAAATTCCTTTCCTGGAAAACAGATTTCCTTTTAGTAATCACTTCTGCAAGAAGGGTATCTGAATTACCGGCCCTTATGGCAGTGGAGCCTTTCATCATCTTTCATGCAGACAGGGTGTCCCTCAGAACCAATCCCTCCTTCATGCCCAAGGTGGTATCCAGTGTGGCTCTTAATCAGTCCATTCATTTGCCTACCTTCTTTTCTAACCCACAGAACAAAGGGGAACAGATACTGCACTCCTTATATGTGCACAGACAGGTTAGATTGTACTTGGACAGGACTAAACCTCAAAGGAAATCTGAACAACTGCTGGTGGCATTTGCTGCAGGGACAGAGAGGAACGCTATTTCAAAGCAAACCATGTCAAAATGGATAGGCCACTGCATTCATTTCAGCTATAAGCACCATGGAAAACCTATCCCACAGGGCATCAAATCCCATTCAACTAGGGCTGCATTTACCTCCACAGCCTTTCTCAGGGGCATTCCTACCAGGGGCATCCTATAAACTGCTACCTGGAGTTCTGTACATACTTTCACCAAGCATTATCATTTGCCAATTTTCTCTAAATCCAGAGCTGGCTTTGCCACTGCAGTCTTGCAGGGTTTTATAGCTGGTCCTAATTCTATTTAAATTCCTTCTCCCAACCTTAGCTTTGGGAATCTACCCAAATGTAATGGCTGCAACAGTGAAACATGAAGAACATAGTACAGTTGTGTACACTTGCCATAAATGTAGATGTTCGAGTGTATTCACTGTTGCAGTCCTGGTTACCCTCCCTCCAACCCCCTTTCTTATTTTGGCTATACCTCTACTCTCCCTTACTATGCTCAAAAAGCTTTTTGGTGTATTTGCTTTTTTTGTTGGAGGTATATCCTTGTAATTATAGATTTAATTGCTTCCCATTAGGGGGGCATCTGACATCTGGGGCAAGAAAAACTGATATAATGGCGTTGGCTGCATGTTTTATACCCCTGATGACATGACGTCATGGAAGAAGGGACAGCAACCAACGCAGGACCCAAGACTTTGTTAATCAGGCTGACTGAGGGCTACTGCAAGCAGATAACCCAAATGTAATGACTGCAACAGTGAATACACTCAAACATCTACATTTATGGTAAGTGTACACAACTGTACTTTTGGCATCTATTTCTCAGAAGTCCAGGCCAACACGGATGGACTCTGGCTGACCAAGTTCACAGATGACTGCAAGCTTGAGGTCATTATTTACTCCCCAAGTGATGTAGACACCCTACAGAAAGGCCTTAATGAGACCAGTGACTGGTTTCAAAACCATGGCCTTAAGCTTAATGCCAAAAAAATGCTTCGTCATCCCCTTTGGAAAAAACTCAGTTCCCACTAATTACCACATCAATGGGAGCCCACTGAACACTGAAGGCGTTATAAGAGATCTGAGAACACAGGTTGATAACAACCTCTCCTTCGACCACCATATTGGCACTGTTGTCAGTAAGTCCTTCTATGTGGCACATCTCATTACCAAGGGTTTGCATCCAGGAAGAAAGAGGGTCATCATCCCTCTCTACTCTTCCTGCATTAGGCTAATCATCGAGTATAATGCCTCATTTGGCATGTACTTCACTAGACACATGCAACAGCTGGAAAGGCCACAAAAGTACCTCATGAAGAGGATCCTAGGCCTTAAACACATGCCCTACATGGACAGACTCAAAATACTCCAGCTATTCTCTGTCTCTTGTCCTCTACTAAAAGGCAATCGCTGCTTAACTTGCAAAGCCATGTCTGACCCAGCTCTGTTAGAAATGGTACATCTAAAGAAATCCATATACCTCCGCACCACATGCTCCAGAGACCTCAACCTCATTACCACAATCAACAGAACATGCTGGAGGTGCAGGTTCATAACCCAGAGACTGCCCATGCTCTGGAATAGACTTCCCATGCATGTCAAGCATAGCACCTCACTGGCCCTCTTCAAGAGAAATCTTGATGTGTGGATGGGAAATAGAAAGTTCACCCCGGGGACCACTGCAGTGGTTCTACTTGATAGAGGCACTGGGAACTAACGTCAGCTGGCACAATGCCAGCAGACTTCTATGGCCTAGGCTTGTAAAGGCTCCAGGGCCATTAGCCTAGTACACACCTATGAACCTATGAATTTGAGATACCTCAGAGATTCATAACCAAAAAGATCATTTACTTCAAAAATCTTAGTTATCAAGAGAGATTAGCAGTCCTTTTTGGGTATTCAGTCTCTTACAGACTCCTCCATGGAGATCTGTGTCTAGCCTTTTGTGCCATGAAAGTTCCAACCATATTTGATCTCCTATTCCTCAAATAATTATTGCAACCTCAAATAGTCATTTAAAGGAACAAAACCTTCATCAGCAGATAAATAAGACATGTTAGCATAATAGATTCATATTCCAATGTATCCCTCAACTCTGGAATAAATCTTCAGTGCATGTCAACCAAGAGTATCACCATTGCCACCTTCAAGATACCTCAAATAAGTGAATGGACAGCCACATATTCTCCCCTGGTCTATTTTGTGTTGCCCTCCTTGAGGCTAGAGGGAAATTTTGAATAGTGTTTTTTTGCTAAACTTGAAAGGGTCTACAGACTGATTCCCCAAATAGTTATCTTTGAACCTATCAACCTAAACATAGGAATAATGTTAGGCAAGTGATCATGGGAACCATACGATGCCTAGAGATATACATTTTTTTTAAACAGACCAACTTAAAAAGTTCCCTTGTCAAGCACATAATATTGCTTTCCTACCAAATTGAGTAGTCTTACATGATAAGCCAGATGTAAATTCTATCTTCCCATACAGTCATTAAAAGTAGCCTTAAAGATAGCTACAACAATAATTTTTTGACACGTAGTGGAAACTTATTTCATAGGCTGGGAATACACTGTTTTAGGAACCTATCCAGCCAGTGATTTTTGTTTGTTTTGGTGTAAATTTAGGTGTCTAGTTCACATGTTTGTAGAGGTATTGGTTTTGCAAAGAAATAGAAGGTCAGATAAGACTGGATCTTTCATGGCTTAAAAAGCTAGAGATAGATCACCTAGGGTCAGCTGTCTTAGGGGCAGCTGGTAGGTTATTAAGTGGAAGAAGAGTTGTGATAAGCTTTCAAGATAGCTGAAGAATTTAAGACCTTTAATTTTTCTTGGTTAGAAATCTTTAAGGCCTTTCCATTTAAGCAGTATGTATGGATTTGTACATACATAAGGGAGCATCATGTCCTATCATGGATCTGATAAGGTGAGAATATAGGAGAAGGATAACTGCTTTGCCTCTACTGTGACATAAAGAAGGAATCCCTGACTATAGCGGAAACACGATTGAATGAGTGAGAGAGTTGTCCATATAAGTGCTCAAGTCTGGTATGACTGTCTGTCTGAAAAGGAGTACCACTTATAACATATGAGATGGAGCAGCGTTTTTGCCAAATGCTACTATACTGCATTTTTTTGCATTTATACCAGGTATGTGCATATTCCAGCCCTTGCTGTTTATCATCAATGGATGAGCTGATAACAGGACCTAGCTTGCATGTCATCAGCAAACTTGGTCAACCACTCTTCTGGGATATTGGTTTGGATGTCTTCAAAATAGATGCCAAACAGGAGAGGGCATAACGTGCATTTCTGTGACACCATACTCACTAAAGTTTTCATTCATAGAAGCTGCTTACATGGTGATGCTCTTTATAGTCTGCACTGTTTCTTGTTTTCAGTTACTAGTTTAAAGTCTGGAAACTATATATCATATGCACATGCACACACAGACACACACACACACACACACACACACACACACACGCGCGCATGCACTCAAAAATATACATACAACACACATACATAAGTTTCAAAATCATCTGATGTTTCTTTTCCTAAAATAATCTATATTGGCTTTATTAAGATGTGTTCTACATTTGCAATAAGCACAGCTTGCATGCAAATCCACTTTGATTTAAGTAGTCTTTGTTGATGTTGACTATACATGTAAATGCTTGCATATTCTATGCTATAGTCAGCAAACGCCATTTGAAATATTTTATTCAACAGATCAACATTTATCCGCCTCTTACAAAAAATGCACATTGAACATTGTAGAAAAGTTTTTAAGTATATGACATACATTCTTATCTGTTTATTGCTCACAAAATATCAGCCACAACCCTGAATGACACCATGTTAAAAATTCCCTTACCATGGATGTGTGACAGAATTCTTCATTTCCAATTTCCAAGATACCATTAGTGAGTGAAGAGGACCTCATTTATCTGTTATCCACCAAAGGTTGCTATATTCATTACCCTTAGATGGGATAGTGTCAGGTGTGTATTTAGAGGAGGACATATACAATATGTAGTACTGTACTAGTTACATAACAGTAAATAGTCAAGAATTGCACATTAGAGCCAAGACAGAACTGATTCAGGTTTCTCTGAACAGTTTAGTTTATTATGTTGTATTTCATTTGTGCATTGTACGCAGAACACTGATACTTGTATTAACCCTAACTGTCCTGGCTTCACATTGGTTGTTAACTGTACATGAAATATGAAGTAAAAGCTCATGAGAGCTCTGGTTTGGCCACCTTTGTTAGTTCATAGGTTCATAGGTAAATACTAGGCTATTCATCTGGTGGACCAGTTATAGCCCAGTCACATCATCCCAGATCATAAGTACCCATTGACTTGAATAGTTAATACCCAGTATCAATCTCTTTTAATGAGGGATTGAGGGGCCAGACAAGGGGTATATTTATGACTGCCCATCTATTCACCCAGGTTACACTTAAACAGTGTCAGGGAGCTACTTTACTTTACATTCAAGGCAAGTCGATTTCATAAAAGAGGGATTCTCAGAGAGATCTCTATCTCACCAGCAGGTCACGTTTAAGTTTCAGTAGAAATTTAGATCTCTTGAGCAGGTACTTGGGGTATTATTTGCTTTGTGGATGTGCAGGAAGTCACATAGGACTGGATTCTTTCAGGTTCTGCAGGCTAGAAAAAGGTCCACTCTCAAGAATCTGTAAGAAACAGAATAGAGAGAAAGCGCTTTAAGGCAGTCTGTGTAGCAAATGGAAGACCTGCCCATGATTGTCTTAGTAAAGAAATGCTGCTCTCTCTCAGGCTTGGTCACATGCTTAGACGTACATACCGAAGGTGGGCATTATAATCTATTATGGGCCTGATCCTGATAAGGGAGGAGTAGAGAGGGATGATAACTTCCTTAGACCAACCTTTGGTGATTAGTCTGACTAGATAAAATGATTTCCTTATGACATTGAATACAGAATGATTGAAGGATACTTCATTGTCTAAGAAAGTGTCCAGATCCCTAATGATTGAGTCAAATTTTGAAGGGTATCACCAATGCAGATGGTGTGTATGGGTGCCCAGGTTTGCCAAAGGAGACAGTACTGTATTTTTTGGCATGTAGCTCAAGGCCATGGTCCAGGCACAACTTCTGAGTACATTTTAGGCCATCTTGGAGAATCTGGACTCCAGATGGGGATTTTTTTGACTTCTCTGACTTTACAGTCATCCATTGATGTTGGCCTTGATGTTAGAGAAGTAAATACCAAATAGAAGTGATCCTAGGACTGATCACTGGGGGACACCACTGGAAACTTGTCTATTCAGTGAGAGGTATGCCTCCAACACTAATAGACAGGTCCTGTCCAAAAGCCAGTTTGCTATGTAGCAGGTGGCATAGGGGTTGCATTTGAGGTGATCTCTGCTTAACATACAAGGTCATGTCAAACCCAGAGCTGTTGGACATGCTACACTTAAAGAAATCCCAATATCTCAGAGCCACATGCTACAGGGATCTAAACCTTGTCATCACAATAAACAAAACATGCTGGAGGGATAGGTTCCTGACCCAGAGACTCCCCAGACTCTGGAATAGACTCCCCATACATGTCAAACAGAGTGCCTCTTTGGCCCTCTTCAAAAGGAACCTTGATGATTGGATGGGAGAAAGGAAATTCACCCCAGGGATCATGTCACAGACAGGGGTCCAGGGAAGTAAATAGAGTGGGAAGAAATAGCCAGGGAATTGTTATGGCTAAGCTTGTATAGGCCCTAGGGCCGATAGCCTAGTACCAACCTATGAACCTATGAACTAGCTTACTGATAATGCCATAATGTGTGATGGTAACCAAAGGCCTTGGCTAGGTCCAGGTAGACAGTGTAAAACAATTTGCCTATGTCTGATACATCAGGGACTTCTACAAAGAAGTCCACCTGGTAGGATCTGCTTTTAAAAAGTCTAAACTGGCATGGGTGCATGATTTGTAGATGGCCTATGTCCTTGTTAATAAGTTCCATAATGATATGCTCCATTGCTTTACAGGTAAGTGACAGTGATTTTTGTAGTATTCAGGAAATACTTATGGAGGTTGGCAGAAGAGTACAGAATGTATGTGCAACAACTGAAATGCATGTTTAATGCACTTAACTGGGGGTTAAAGGCACTCACCCCCTGGCTTTAAGCAGCACTATGCCATCATGTGTCAACATTTTTATAAACCTTTGCACTTCATAATGTAGTATTTACTTATACGTTACTCTGAGTAGCATTTTCAGTGAGGCCACAATGGTGTCGTTATCCCAAAGAGTAATAGCTTTTTGAGTGTAACTCACCATTTGGAAGGTAGTTTATACAATGTCGAATTAAATAGAAATAACATTAAAAATACTGGTACATTTTAACCTATTAGAGATGCTATTGTGAGAAACATTAACAAAAAGTTTTTTATTTCCATTGTTAAATTTGGATCTGATACACAAAAATGCAGTTAATTCTAAAGATAAAGGGAGTAAAGATGTGGTTTGTCTGATAAGCTAGTAAGACAAGAAACTAAACAAATGCCATAACTTTCAGTGGGACGATATTTTACATGTATGAAGTGTTGAAGTTAAAAGAATACATGAAGGACTGAGATTTTTGTGTGCCCTAATGGTATAACTAAGTGTTCAGATATCTACGAGTAACTTTCTGATTTCTTTAACACAATGGGGTGCAAGTTGTTTGATATTTTAATAAAATACAATGATAAAAATGCAGCCCTTTGCAATGTGATAGTACAGTTAAACAATTAAAATTTAAACATCCATAATTTTTTAATCATCATTCATAGAGGTTGGAGCAGTGGTGCAGTGGTTAGTGTTGTTGCCTCACAACAAGAGGTTATCCAGTTTGATTCTTAGCTGGGGTGCCTTTGGTGTGGAGTCTGCATGTCCTCCTTGCACTCATGTGAGTTTTCTCCAGGCACTTCGGTTTCCTGCTACATTCCAAACACATGCATCTGGAGTGTTTCTCCTCAGGCGTCCACTGAAAATAGGCTCTGTCCCAGTCCGACTTTCCTGTTATACAAATGTTAAATAAGTAAAAATGATGTGTTTGCTTGATTAGTGGTGTTGGTTAGTGAGTAGATCCACAGAATAAAGAAAAAAAATCAGGGGGACCTGGACAATGACTATAATGGGTTAGCACTCCCTCTCCCTTGAACAGAAAGGAACAGACACATTCCTCTAATTAGAAATCAAGAAGGTAACAAATACAATTAAATCTTTAAGGGACCAAGCAGAAGAAGAAACAGAAATGGTTATTCCCGCATAGGAAAATGAAGGAATTATACAAACTGGTCTGAGATGGTCAGAGCATTTAGTTAACAAGAACAAGAGTACACGTATGCCAATGTGCTTCGGGGTCTCAGTCATTTTTAGTGCTGCATGGAACACTCATACCACCAAAATGGATTTCCAGCAGATAAATTTAAATGATGACTTTACTGACTGTAGTATGGCTTCCCTTCAAGACAATCATATAATATAATGGATATCTATTTTATGGGCCATAGTATAGTACCTATGTCTACACTGGATATCGAAAACGACAATATTACTAGAGAAGAAACTATAAAGGTAAGCAAACCTAACATTGTTGACATTTAAAATTGAAAGACTGATACTTACATACCTCTCACACTTAATTATTAAAGTAACAAGTCCATTTTACTACAGCTGTGAGAAAGAGAGAGACTAGATGTGACTTGAATTGAACTTAAAATGTATTTAAGAAAACTTAATTCACTATTTATTTTGAGTGTTAATAGTCATAAAGATAAAAATATGTACAATTTTAAAATAAATATTTTTTCAACTCCCCACTTATTATATATAACCTTATCAGCATTTAAGAAAACTCATGAAGCTGAAATCGCGTACTATTCAAGCAAAGTTCCCAGAAAAACAATTAGACAGGGAATATGATGAAAAGTTATCTACAAAGTGTTAGGTGTTGTTATTAGAAAGAGACCTTCCCAATATGCACCAATTTTAAGAGGAAGAAAGTATAAATTAGAAAATAAAGTTCCAAAAAAGACTTTGAAAGTGTTCTTTTTTTAAATATTCTCTAGGCAGTTTTGAAAATAAACAGATCTTGCAAAATAGTCAAAGAATTATTCTAGCAATACCGGTTTATTATAGGAAATGGGTGGGTATAATACACCTGCTGATGCTCTAGTAGGTCACAATATAGTAGCTCGCTGCCATTTGCTTGAAAAAGCAAGTACTCAAGCTTCCATGAACCCGATCTCCTGTTTCTATATAGCCCTCCCAAAACCTGACCCTATAAACTATATAGCCCTGTCCGAGCCCAAACTCTAACAATAAAACTCCCACCCACTTCCTAACCTGAATCACCTCTCCTTTACCCTAAAAATCCACTCCCCTCTCCAAACCCAAAGTCCCTGATTACTCATTAACACAGAAACTCCCTTCCCACTCACTAAACCTAAAATTCCATTTCCACTTTCTCTAGCCCAAAAATCTCCCTCCTTTTCCCTCTCCACACTGCTTGCCCATGTTGATATTTGAGTTGACTTGCAAGGAGCAGCCTGTGTGAGCTACAAAGTGCTTGGGTCCCTAACTTCAAGACAGTGGTTTTCAAATGCTTGGGACTCCAGTGTCTGTAGTAGAACTGAAATTGGTTTAAAACCTTATTTTACTAATAAGAGAAATGTAAATGTGAAAACAGCTACTGAGCAGGGAAAAAAAGAGAAATACAAGGAGTGACATTAGCCCAAAATCATTCAGTATTTATTCTTGTGGCTCATGAATATTTTGTAAATACATTTTAAATAGTGCATATGTTTAAGGCAAAACACATTTTGTTTCTTTATAGGAATTGTATATTTAGCCAGCTGCAAATCTTGTGAGGTGTTTTTCATCGGCAAAATTATCAGAAGACTGTCACAAAGAGTATATGAACATCTAGAGAAAATGAAAAAGAAAGATATTAAAATGCACTGTGTAAGCATTCTTCTAAGTGTATGAATTTAGAAGATGTTCTGTTTTGTTTTAGATTGCATTGAAAATGTTGATTTTTAAGGGGGCACTGACAATGCTTTAGAAATCAAAAATGTATTTTACAGCTTAGAGTTGATGCTAATGCAGCATCAATTCTCAATGACATGACTGATATTAAGTGTGCAGTGAGGATGAAGTCATCAAAGTTATGAACATGTAAATCAATTTGATAACCTTCTGCAACATTTTTAAGAAGTTAAGAAATCAAAGTTTTAAATGTTAATTTCTGATGGTCTATTTATTAGAAAATTGCTAAAATAGTCAGTTCAGTGATCCTTGCAGAGTGTTTTTGTTGGAACAATTGTTATTATGTGCCAACGCCAATTTATTTTGGCTTGCCTGGTGGTCACCCAGTTTCTTTTATCCAGTGAAAAATATGTGTGCTGTATTAACTTTCTCTCTGCAGATCCCCTACATATTGACTGCCTTTCCTTCCCACCCTTTTGCTTTATTCCTTCTTTACAGATTATTTAGGTTGTTTGATGCTATCTATCCTACCTTTCTTTTCAATGTTATGTCACCAAACAGTAATCTGCACATTGTAAGTTTCATCTTCTGGAATATCTAGATAGCATTATGTTAGTTGATTAAATGACACCACCTCCATGTAGTTGTTCCCCATAAACATAGCAATATGCTCTGTATAAGTAAACTTTATATTCTTTGATTTTGTCTTCCTCTGCCTTACTTCCAGTGCAGTTGCAGTATCCCAGTATGTAATTGCATGTAGTACTTTGCTGTGTATGGTTATGTGCCACATGTTTATCTCTTTGGACAGACGTCAGTTGATTTTCCTCCTTTTCTACTGTATAAAACATGTATGCATGAATGTCAGTGTATGCATATAATGGATGTTAGTGCCATGCATTGTATGATTGCTTTTCTTTCCGTTAAGTTATTCCTCTGTATAATTATTCATTATTGTGCCTGGAAGCCTTCCCCCTGCTGCTTAAATGTGATGCTTTTCTGAATAACTTCAGACAAC
Source organism: Protopterus annectens (assembly GCF_019279795.1). Lineage (NCBI taxonomy): Eukaryota > Metazoa > Chordata > Ceratodontiformes > Protopteridae > Protopterus > Protopterus annectens. The sequence continues at coordinate 313,770,680 of NC_056727.1, read as the reverse complement.
TGCTGTGCTCTATATGACAATATGCAACTCTTTCCCTATTATATAGCTTCTGAACCATCCATCTCTGTACATTTCCATGCCTCTTTGTATAACACAGTGTCCCATCATCATAGCATTGCTGCTGTCCTGTTATGTAAATCTTTTGTACCAACGGTATATGCTGGGTACATGCTTTGTCTGCTTGAGCACAGAGCCACACGTATTTTGTAGTGTTTACCATTATGCTGTATTGTACAATGCCTTTAGTTACAGCTGTAATATTTGCTCTCTGTTGAAATGATGATTCAGCCCATTCTATTCTGTAGAAGCACCCCTGGCTAAGTGGACCAGCCTAATCAGCACATGAAATGAATAAATAAATTCAAAGTGAAGGAAAGTGCATCTTTGAAAATGGCCTGTTGTCAGATGACAGTTGTCCATATGCACTGATGATTAGTCAAAGTAAATTTTTTGAAAGATGATTATAGGTACTTACAGGAAATGTTATTACTTCCTGTACATCACCCAGCAATCCTTCCAAAAACAATTGACTTGTATACAGTATAAATATATTCTGGTGACAATTCAAAATTATATTTTTTTTCAGGTAGAAGAGATGAAGTTGTACTTCATACTAGAATTCTTTTGCGGTCATTGCAGTACAGATTAGCCTTTCACCAAAATGTTGTCATGATTTTCCATTACTCTGTTCATCCAGTATTTATTTTTAGTGCTGGCCTTTTTATCAGTAGGGCAGTGTTGCATTTTTTCTAACCTTAATAGTTGGCTGTTTTAAGCATATATTGATCTAAAGTCTGAGAATTGTAACTGCAGTCCTTGAAATTGCAGAAATAATAGTGGGACTAAGGTGTTATCCACTAAGTCAGAGGTTGCGGTATCTCTCTGTATCCTTAAGGTGAAACAGTGAGCTTTGCAATGGGTCGGATTTTCTGTTTGAAATGTAGGTGTCTTTTTAAAGTGGTGGGACTTGTACTTTCAAGTATGTCACTTCTGACAGGCTGCCAAACCTTATTATTGTAGGAAACAGGTGAAATAAGCACTAGTACAATTTCACTACTATCACAAGTGCTAGGATGCAGAATTTCTATCATCACTGTTTTTCGGGAAATACTTGGAAAAGTCTCTTTCTTAGGATCACAGAACACATCACAGAAAGTGTAAAGACACTAAAGGTCTTGACTGCAACCAGTCACTACCATTAGAAGGCATCCTGCAAGCAACTATGAATAAATGTAATACTGTGTCTGTAAAAATGTCTGTTTCATCAGAACAGTAGTCTGCAGTATGTTTGGCATTCTTTTGCAAGTTTGATGCAGACTTTTTGTCTTATTATTTGTGTGCACTGCTGCATTTTTTGCATACCCGGTGTATTTATTGCTTTTAGTTTGCTTGTATAGGGCCAGACTTGTTGTCCAGTATCTGCCTGTCTCTTATATCTGCTTTCAGAATGCCCATGACATGATGGAGTGTGACTTCATGTCATGTAGCAGAGCAGAATATTTACTAAGTATTTCTTAACTTTCTAAATGTCTCCCATGTTTTCTAATGTTGTAACAGCCTCAGGATTGTCAGTTTTAAGCACTGCTTTATAATTTTCTGCATTAAAGTGTAGCAGATGTTCTGAGAAGTTAAGTCCACCACATTTAGAAGAGAAGCTGCTGAAGTTAGAACTATGAAAATATACTTCTTTTGTCTGCTAGCATTTTCACTGCCCCCCCTGTGCTGATGAAGTGGACATTATTTTTCTCTTTAGAGAAACAAATGTTGCACTGAGAACCTTAGCTGAAACATTGCTGATGTAATGACCTACTCTCACTTTATTTCAATAGTCATTTTAGTAGTACTAACTCTCCTTTTGAAAGCCTATTCCCATTGCAGTTTTAATTCTGCCTTAGCAAGTCCCTTGGAATATATAATCAAACAAAGCTTGCTGTACTGTAGGTTATTATTGGTTCCATTCACCATGCTTTTATGTGACAATAAGGTTCATAGGTTCATAAGAAATTACTAGGCTAGCAGCCCTAGAGCCTTTACATAGCCATGTTAATCCCAAGTATCCCCGTTTGGACTTTTTGGGCAGTTCGCAGAATGAATTTATGGACAGAGCAAGTCTGTGATCAACACCGGCTACCCCTGGCCATGAGGGCCATGAGTGCCACCCCAGGGGTGAATTTGTGGCCTCCCATCCAATTATATAGGTTGCATTTGAATAGAGTCAGTGAGGAGCTCTGTTTTTATTCCAGACAAGCGTCAGTCTCTGGGAGAGATATCTGTCTCTCCGGCATGTTTCATTAATGTCATGAGCTAGGTTGAGATTCCTAGAGTGAGTGACTCTTGTGCCCTTTGACTTGCGGATGTGCAGCACTTCCGTTAGGGCAGAGAAAAAAGAAATACCCAACCATTTGTTCTCATTTACTTAGAATGGAACACCTGAACAAAAACACCTTAACTTGATCCTTACCTTCTCAAACTGCCACTTTGCTCGACTCTGCAATTTTTGTCTGAGTGTATGCATATTTACTTGCTTCTTTTCTACATCTGAATTATTAGCCCCCCACACACACACACACACACACACACACACACACACACACACACACACACACACCAATTGTTTCTTAATTATAGTAGTTTTTCTGTCTGTCCTTATAGTAAATGGTTATTGTAAAACTGTATTTGTATTATCATGGAATATATGAGATCTTCCTCTGCAGGCTCTGGCCTTTACCCTCCCCTTCCCACCTCACTCAATCTCTCAGACCTGCTGTAACATGCTTAATTACCTCACTTCATCTCAACTCCAAATACATATCCAACTGACTTGCACCTAGCTTCTTGTCACTACCACGAATACTGCTCACTCAGTCTCCTCTCTTACTCCTCTATCTTCCCCTTTCATCCTATTAGCCCTTCTAGATTGTTCCACCTTCATGTGGAGCTTCTTCTTTTTACCTGCTTGAGTTTAGTGCAATATTTGTATATAAGATTTAGGTATATGAGTTTAGAACAGTATCCATTTGAGCTTAGTACTATCTGTATATACATCCTACCTCTATTCCTAGCCTCTAGCTAGACATTGATATATGTGTTCATTACTATGTTTCATATTGTATATATAGCTAATGTTTGCTGCAGTATGTATTATTTGCTATTGTATGTATATCCAATTGTTCTTCATGTACTCTGCTGCTCATTTATTGTTCTGTGGAGTTTTTCTCCCCGGGTCTCCACTGAAAAAGAACCTGTGTCCAGATCGAATTTCCAGATAAACAAATGTAAATAAATAAATCACCAAGATAAACACTTCCCCATCACCAACCTATGTTGCCATGGCTAGCATACAAAGTGTTATCTGTGCACATATGATATACATGATATTCTGTTAACATTAATGGATGCATACTTTTAATTATTCCTTAAAAAATGTCATAAAATGTTTAAATCCTTAATTGAATGAGAAAAACGCTTTATATGACTTGTATGAAGATTTATATGAATAAATTAGGACAGAGATCTTCATCTTGAAAGAAGTCATAAGTAACATTGGAACTTTTGTCAGTAAAAATATTTAGGTGTTATTTTATCACATAATTTAGAGACTAAAATACAAATAAATTACAGTAATGTTAATAATATAAAATAATTGTTTGCTAATTGGACAAAAGGGTATTAAAAAAGGTTAGGTAAAACACACTGGTTCCACACGGCTGAATGAATGTCACACTTTTAGTAATATTTTACTAATTTTATATTTTATAAGCTTAGCAACAATCTGTTGTTGATATGCTACAGATTTTAGTATTATTCTTATTTGTATCATCACTATTTTAATGTGTCAATGTTATACACTGTTTTCCACTGTAATCCAGCATTATAGAGGTTAAGTATGTATTTAAGTCATCAGCCTAGTTGATTGGCTCATTTGAATGTATAAAAGGAAGTATTTCAATGTCATTTATCATTCTAGTCTGATGAAGTGGATGATATCCGTGAAAGCACTTACTTGTTTTACCTTGGAATAAACTATTTTGTGACATTCATTCAGCCGTGTGGAACCAGTGTGTTTTACCTAATTTTGCTCCATTTATCACATTATTTTGTTCCCTAGTCAGTTTCAGAGGCTTTCTGTTCTTTATTAAAAAAGGTTAGCTGCACAGTGCTACTAGAACTGCGCTGTTGTGATCTCGAAGCACTATGCTGCTAATTAGCAATACAGATACCTGCAAGAACCACATGGTCAAAAGCTCACTGGTGGCTCATTAACATGTCTCTGAGAACAACTGTGCTAGTGCACCCCCACCCATGTATGCAATGATGCTGCACAGGAAACTACACACACACATTCTGACACAGATACATACTCCCACAGATACCCAGTCAGTCACTCACACACACACACACACACACACACACACACACACACACACACACACACACACACACACACACTGAGGCATCCTAGCCATCCCCCTATAAATGTGCAGACACGCACACACACACACACACACACACACACACACACACACACACACACACACACACACACACACACACACACACACACACACACACACACACACACACACACACACACACACACATGCATGTACCCTCATAGAACTTACCTGCTGTTGCATTAGCAGCTCTGCTTCTGCCCTGGGCAGCAGTATGTGAACAGAAACATAAAGTTCCTTCCCACTGCTCTGTAGCAGAATAGCACAGTAAAGTTTGTTGTTTGAATCCCTCTGCTGCACTATTTTGACCCTGGGATCCTGAAGAATGCTGCAGAAAGGAGCACATGGCTAATTGGCATTTGCCTTGCACTCAGACTGCTGCATTTGTATGTGATGATGTCCAGTACATTACTGCTGCATATTGCTAAAGTTCTGCAGTGGTCTCTGAATCAGAATCATGGAGGGCACTGAGAAAACCTACTGGTAACAAGTCTGTGCAGTGACTTATGTGTTTCTGAATGCTTCTAACATACATTTTACTTTTCATGATAAATTATACTTTGTAAAATAATCATCATTATCTACCCCTTTTGTCTATTTTCTATATGGGGTTGGGGTGTCACATTAACTGTCATCATTTTCCTCTCGATTCAGTACCACTCTCCTACCTTCTTGCCTTCTTCCTGCTTATCCAAAATCTTCTTCACCGGATTGATCCTTTCTTGTACATGTGCCCAAACCACCTTGATCTGTCCTCCTTGACCTTCTCTGCAATTGGAGGTACTTGGCTTCTGCTCTGATGTCCTCATTTCTTTGTCTGCCCCACAGAGTGCATCCTAACACCAGTCTTACCTCTAGCTTCCTCAACTACTCTGCCTTAACTGCCCAGGTTTTGTTACCATACAGTAGTACTAGTTGCACCACTGTTTTGTCCACCTTACTTTTCACCATCTTTGGCATTCTTCTGTCATACACTACCCCTGCCGCTCTCTGCCATTTAGCTGCAACCTCTCTAATTCTAGTTTTGACGTCCTCATTCAGACTTCCCTTCCCCTCATCCACACCTCCCAGATACTTGAAACTGTTAACCTGTTTCACCATTCTCAGCTTCTTCTGCTTTCTCCCATTTGCTACTATTACAGCTATCTTATCTGTACTCAGTTTTATCCCATGTGCCTTCAGGTTTCCATTCCTTTCCCGTATCCTTTGGTGAAGTTCTTGTTCAGAGTACACCTGTAATGCCACGTAGTCTGCATACAACAACTTTGTTGATCTGTCCCCTCAAATTTGTTTGCTAATGTAGTCCATCACCAGTATGAACAGCAGTGGGCTGACAGCTGAGACTTGATGCACATCCACTCCCACTGTGAACGCCCTGTATGTGTCCAAACACTGTTTGTTCTTGTGTCATTGGGTCCTTGTACATAGCCTGCACTACCTCTACCAGTATTTCTGGAACTTTAAACCATTTCAGGACTGCCCAAATCAGCTTTCTTGGGACCTTGTCACATGCTTTCTCCAAGTCTAGAAATTTCCATCTGGACGCCTTCCTCATCTCTAGTGTCCTCTCAACTATCTGTTTCATTGCAAACATCAGGTCAGTTGTAATGCATTATGATCTGAATCAAAACCGCTTGTCTCTGATCATACATTCCACTATTCTGTCTATTCGTTTATCAATCACCCTTTGCAGAATTTTTATGCACTGTGATAGGAGTTTGATACCTCTGTACTGCCCACAGTTGTGGATGTCCTGTTTGTTCTTGTAAACTTGCACTAGTATGTTGATTCTCCAGTCATGTAGGATACAACTTTCTCTCCATATTTGCTATGAGTGCCCTCTGGAGCCATTTCTCTCCTATCTCACCCAACATCCTTATCATCTCTGCTGTGACCTCATTTCAGCCTGCTTTCCCTGACTTAATTTCCTTAGCACTGCTTTTTCTTCTTCTAGGGTGGACTCCTCTTTTTCTTTCATTGTAGGCTGAGTCTGGGGCAATACAGCTTCTATGGAGTTTTCTTCATTCAGAAGCTGCTGCAAGTACTCCATCCACCTGTCTTTGATGTCCAGTGGAATGGTGAGCAGGTTGTTACTGGCATCCCTCATGAAGAGTGTCTGATTACTAAGTTCTTTATCCTTCTGTCATTGCCTTAGCCTCTTTGTTAGCCAAACAGAATTCCTTCTTAGCCTGGTCCATATATCCCCCACCTTTTCCTGCACTCCTTTCTTTTGATGACTTCCTGAACTTTGCGTCCCACCAATGGCTTTCCTTATGTATGTTATATCCATACCTAGCTTTGCCGCATATCTATTCTATAGTCCTCACACATGATATTTTGAGGCACTGTCATTTTTCTTCAACCCCATTTATTTTCTGTTCTACCTGTGGTGCTAGAGCCTTGAGTATTTTCCTGGAAATCTTTCCCTTTCCCTCCAGCCAACTTTCAGGTCCTCAGTCTACCCTCTAGTGACCTTAGACCCTTCTCTACAGATTGTGGCAATTGCTGGTTTGTGCTGTGAGCTGACAGATTCACTGGGAATTACTTTGTTGATTATAGTCCACTGGCCTTTCCTTACTGGGAGAAAGTCTGCTTGAGTTGCATGTTGGCTGCTCTTGTATGTCGCTCTTATGACTGTCTCTCTTGCTGAACCATTATATTACATAATAAAATAAATCAGCAATTCCATCTCAAAACATTACTTATGGAATGTTATATAAAATTCTGATTGAATGTAATTCATTGATAAAAGAAAATTATTGGAATTATGAGACACAGTCCTTATTTCCTTGTCTAGCTGATGAAAATAAAGCATTAATTTTAATATTCCCAGCAGGGACCACTACCTTTTAATTTTGTATATATTTTTACTATACAACCTGGAAACATTTTAAAAAGGATAATATTTGCTGGAGATACAAAATGAACATTAAATCAAACTGCCAATGTATATCTTATGACTGTATATTAGTAAAATAATTCTGGATAGAATTTTATTAATTTGCACAATATAGATGGTCTGATAATTTTGTTTTATCGAAACACTTTTTGCCTTGTTCATAAACATTGTTAATCAAGCCAGTTATGTGGTATAGAGAAATAAAGCTCTGACTATGAAGCAGGTGACCCAGGTATGACTAGACGCTCAGACATCTATGGAAAATGAAAATACAGTATGGGTTACTGTCAGTTTACCCATCATGTGGACTGTGAGGCAAATCGTGCTCACCACTTGAGGTCAGCTAGCAGGAACACTAGATGTCAGGCCTGTGAGTGTGCATTTAGACAAGCTGAGAAAACATGTTCCCCTGAGGACGACAACACAAAAGTGGTGCTAGTGAGCTGCAGCAAGGAAGGGGGATACTCCAGTGAAGGGAGGGTAGGCTGTCCCACTATACTGGTAAGCTGGCCCGCCCCCTATCATCAGACTATCACTTTGGGGAACCAGTGGGATAATAAGGTGCTAGTGAATTAAGGAGTGGAAAATAGGTTCTAGGTCTTTCTCTTAGTGTATGGATATCTGGCTGTTGTCCCCCTGATGCAAAGAATGGACAGCTTGGGAAAGGTTGTGGAGCCAGTGAGCAGATCCAGTGGGGAACAAAAAAGTTACAGCATTAGGTAAGGCTGATATATGTTGGAATGAAGAAAAATCAGCTTTATGCTACTCACAAAGTATCCCGACCAGTACCTTGAACCAGCATACCCTACCAAGAAGATGGAAGAGTCCAGTTGTGGAGTAAGGATGCAAATTAGAATGAGTCTGACATTTTCAGACTTTGTGACTGTAGAATACTACCTTCAGTGAAACCAAACAAGTTGTGGTAGTCCAACCGTAGACCATGCAGTGGCGTTCTGATGTAGAGATCCCTGTTTAGCTGGTCAGAGCAACTGTTCTGTAAAAGGTTACAGTAAGCATGGGGGGAATAACTCTTCAGAACACAGAACATAATTAGTTCTTTCAAACATTATGGAATTTCTAAGAAGAAAGGACTTGAAAAACCTTTTATTGGTTTAGTAGCCCTTCTTCTTTAACATGTGATAAAGACATATGATGCCTCACCTGATAGCAATATAATATTAAGACATGTGATACTTGTATTTCAGGATGCATTATAACATTCCACCCACACCCCCACAAGAATAGCTGTAACTTTTCATTAACATTACAATGTGAAAGAAATGAAAACAAAACATATCACTTAATAGCAGCTAAATAAATATTCATACAAAGAACAGCATTAAAAGTTTAAATACAAATGGGATCATTCACAGCTGATTCTTTAAATCCCTCTGGATACTGATGACATTTTTACTTATCTTTGAGGGTCTTGCATTAACTATGGCCTTAGGGCCAGGAATTGTTATCCACTGCCATCCTACAAGGCCTCCTGTAGCCTACCTTGGGAAAACAGCTGACCTCCCCAGTAGTTAGGGAAGCTTTGGGAATCTGTCCAAAGTTTATGACTACAGCAGTAATCCATACAAAGGGCATAAGACAACTGTGTAATGAACATTTCATAATAATAGCTGTTTGAGTAGAATCCCTTTTGCTGTATAGCTCACCTCCCTGCATTCCTTCTTCTATAATCCTAGGCATCTGGGGGCCAGGGGTGGTACCAGTAAATCACCCCCCTACATACACATGTTGTTTTGCTGCCTTGGTAAATGTATCCCAGTTAAAACATCAGTTTTTGGGTATGTCTAGACTTGAATTAGGAAAGGCAGGTCACACGGAGACCTTCTGCACCCAAGTTGATCATATGAACCTCAAGAAGTCTACAACCCTCTCACTTTATGTTCAGGAGCAAGGGGTTGCTACCACTGGGCCTCCTTGGATAAGAAAGAACTAAAGAGGGTGCAGGCTGGCTCATCCTTATATTGTGGGGGGTGCAAGTGCTCTTGGGAGGAAGAGCAGCCCTCTCAGTTGAGGAAAGGGTAAAGTCAGGCTGCAGATTTGACTTCCACTGCAGCTCCATCCCAAATGTTATGACTGCTGCATTGATACTTGGATACTTGGATATCTATTCTAGTAAGTTCCTTCCATGATTGCACTTTCCATTTTCCTCTTTTACTTTCTCTTCCTTAATTATTTGCAGTATTCCACAGCAAATATGGACATTTCTTAATATTGTAGAGCTTGTTGCCAAAATAACTGTGCTGTATCTTGGAACAAAGCACCAGACACTGTAAATGATTCAATAAGTAACAATCTCCATGATATAGTAACAGCAAAAAAGCAGCTTGCATAGCTCAGTAATATAGATCCATTTGGATGCATAAAACTGTGGAGCAGGGATAGAAAATGGGGAGGGGGTTCTAAACTCCCCTGAATTGGATACTAGCTTCTAGTCCTTATACAGCTTTGAAACCTGATTCTCTAGCTAGACTTAATCACTGAATATTCAAGATACTACCTGGAAAAGTGAGGCTACAGGTATGGAGTAGGGAGCTGGAAAGTTTAGAACATGAGGAGAGACTCATTATGTAAAGAATGTATTCTCTGAAAGGGAGAAGTGAGTGGATTCGGAAGGAGAGAAGGGAAAGGGTTTTGCCTTGGACTTATCACTTGCCAAGAGAACATATGAGTGGAGTGCACTTTAAAAGGAAGTACAAGAGAAGGCAGGAAAATACCTGGCTAGCATAAAGGGCACTAGTTCATATCAATTACAAAGAAATAGTTTTAAGGAAAGGCTAGCAGGATCATGCAACTTACTAAATAAGGAACCGATATGGAGGAAAACCTGATGGAGGTTTTCAGAACGCATAGCTGGGATGGGAAAAATGTCTGCATGGACAGGAATGGGGCAGGTACACATGTGGAGTTGAATGGTGGAGAGGTAACAAGTCTCTTTTGAAACCAGTGAGTATCTGAAACACTATTTTTGCAGTCTTAGTTTAGGAGAGATGTGTGTGTGTGTGTGTGTGTGTGTGTGTGTGTGTGTGTGTGTGTGTGTGTGTGTGTGTGTGTGTGTGTGTGTGTATATATATATATATATATATATATATATATATATATATATATAGTGTGTGTGTAATATAATTTATATATATATATATATATATATATATATATATATATATATATATATATATATATATGTTCTTGTCTTTCGGCTTTTTCCGGTTAAGAACTCTGGGCCGCTAATGATTGGCAGTAGATTTTCATGAATGCCAAGGTGCCAGCTCGACATTCAACCTTCAACAAAGGCATGCCCATTTACGCATGTCTTTCGAATGCCCATCCAACCGCGGGGAGGAAATGCAGACTACACACAGAAGGTACTCCCCGCACTCCAGCCGAGAATCGAGGCAACAACGCTACCGCTGCACCACCGCAGAAGTCATATATATATATATATATATATATATATATATATATATGTTATATATATGGATCTATGTACAACCATCGAATAACATTTCTATAGAATGGCTAAATATCAAACTCTAACCATTGAATGTTCATTCAGCGAACATTCATTTCAGCATACTGGAAAGTAACTAGCTGGGCAACAGTTCCCTGTCTGTCCTTTTTCCCACTGTAGTGCAGTCTCAGAGTTTATTATATATATAGTAGGGGGGTGGAGGGCAAATCCCCTCACATTGCAGGGATGTATGGGGGTGAAGCCCCCCACCCAGGTAGGTTTGAAATGCTGCATTTTGTGAGATGGGGAAGTGTTGGCTAACTCGTTAATTTACCTGGTGAAAAAATGAATGCTTGCTGAATGAACGTTCGTTAGTTAGGGTTCAGTGTTTAGCTGTTCGATGGAAATGTTATTCGACAGTTAAATATATATACATATATATATTATACACACACACACATAAATATATATATATATATATATATATATATATATATATATATATATATATATATATATATATACATACATACATACATAAGTTCCCATGATTGTCCATTGTATGTCATTATGCAAAAGGATATTCCTAAACTGCTTTTCCATTAATGTTCTTCACTGAAAGGACTTGCTTTATGGGGGTAAATATCCTTGTTTTGTCAAAATAATACCTGCCACAAGCAAAAAAGGAATTTGCTTATAATTCACTTTATTAAATGTCATCAACAGTGGCAGATCTTTAGCTCATGTCTCTGGTCATTTCAATGATGTTTGAAATACCAAATTAATAGCATTAGTCACGTCTCAAATGGAGCTCTTACTGGTTATCCTTCAGGTGATATAATGGAGAAGAACAAGAACCTCTTATTATGTGAGATAGAAGCCTCATCTCTGACAAACTTCCAGAAAAACATCTTTCAAGCCACAAACAAATACTGATATTGTTTGTCCAGAAAGTGAAGATTTGTTTCATAGTTTCATAGTAGTGTACTAGGCTATCTGCCCGGGGGCATTTATAAGCCTAGCCAACAGTGATGTGGCTTTACGCCACCCCATACTATATAGTTGCGCCTCTCTAGTAGTGACACATGTGGAACCCCATTATTTAGTAAACTATACCTCTGTCTAGTAGTGACACTGAGGTCACTCCCGGGGTAAACTTGCGATCTCCCATCCATGCATCGAGATTTTTCTTGAACAGTGCCAATGAAGGGCTCTGTCTCACGTGAACTGGGATTTTGTTCCAGAGTATGGGTAACCTCTGTGTTATGAATCTATCCCTCCAGCATGTCCTATTCATATTTGTGCAGAGGTTGAAATCTTTAGCTCGTGTGGTTCTGGTGGATTTGGATTTTTTGAGATGGAGCATGTCCATCAATTCCTGGTTGGACATGACCCTGTATGTTAGGCACAAATCACCTCTGAGCAGGCGGTATGCTACTGAATAGAGCTGGAGTTTCTTTAATCTAGCTGGATAAGGCACATGTTTTAGACCTATGATCCTCTTGGTGAGGTACTTCTGGGGTCTTTCCAGTTGTTGCATGTGCCGGGTGAGATACATCCCAAATGGAGCATTATATTCAATCATGGGCCTGACAAGGGAGGAATATAGAGGTACAATGATCTCCTTTGATCTGGATGAGAATCCCTTCATGATGAGATGGGCAAGGTAGAATGTCTTTCTGACCACTTTGGCAACATGGTTGTCAAAGGAGAGGTCACTATCGACTTGAGTCCCCAGGTCTCTGATTACATCTTCTGTATTCAGTGGGTTATTGTCTACGTGATAGTTTGTGGGTACTTTGTTTTTCCCAAAGGGGATGACTATACATTTTTTGGCGTTAAGTTTGAGGCCATGATTCCGGCACCAGTTGTCCGCTTCAGTGAGACCTTTCTGTAGGATGTGTGTGTCGGCAGGTGAATCCACTATGGCACCCAGTTTGCAGTCATCTGCAAACTTTGTCAGCCATAATCCTTCCATATTTGCTTTCACATCTGAGAAATAAATGCCGAATAGGAGTGGACCCAAGACTGAGCCCTGTGGGACACCACTTGTGACGGGTTTTGAGTCTGACATGGCTCCAGCAATTTTAACCTTATGGGTTCTGTTTTTAGCCAATTTGCTACCCATCTTGTGACATATGGATTTACATTTAGGCTGCTGAGCTTGTCAATGATGCCAGAGTGTGGTATTGTGTCAAAGGCCTTAGCCAAGTCCAAATAGGCAGTGTGGACAGCCTTGCCCTCATCGATGGCACTAGTGACTGTCTCAAAGAAGTCAACCAGGTTTAAGAGGCAGGATCTGCCTTTTACAAAACCGAACTGTGTGGGATCAAGGGTCTGCAGATCCCCAATGTCGCCATTTATGAGTTCCATGATGATTCTTTCCATAGCCTTACAGATCAGGCTGGTCAAACTTATGGGGCGGTAGTTACCTGGGTCAGTAGAATTTCCCCTTTGTGGAGTGGGACCACTGTTGCTGTGCGCCAGTGTTCAGGTACATATCCTGTAGTGAGGCTAAGATTGAATAGAGTTCTTAGGGCGGGTTTAGTTCATCTTCAGGTTCACGTAACACGCAACCGGGGATACCATCGGGTCCCATAGATGCTGTGTTTTTTGCCTTGTTGAGTGCTGATTTCACCTGTGTGTCTGTGATGACAGGTAGGTTACATTCAGCAGGGATAGTTACTTCATCTTTAGGGGGTGAGGGAGGGGAGAAATTTGCACTGAACCTATCTGCCAGAATGTTGGCAATGTCAGTAGGGTCAGTGAATTTTTTGCCATTGTGTACTAGCTCAGAGCATATCTGAGAATTTCCTCCCAAGGCTCTGACATAATTGAAGAAGGCTTTGTGATTGTCTTTGGTATCCTTGGCAATCTTTTTCTCAAAGTTTGCTTTAGATGCTTTTATGAGAGAGTGTAGTTTTTTACTTGTGCTTATCAGGGAAGCCTTTCCCTTGTGGGATTTGGCTTTGTCCTGCAGTAGCTTCCTTCTTTTGTTGTACAGTTTGTTTATAGCCGGGGTCCACCAAACCGGGCGTTTTCCCTTGGTGGAGAGGGTCTTGGTTTTAGTTGGGATTGCTTGATCCATGCATTCTTGGAGATGTCCATAGAAGGCTTTTGTGAAGGATTCAGCATTTTGGGATGTGGTTTCCATTAACCCAGTAGGCTTAAAGGATATCATTTCTGACTTAAGGAGCGCAAAGTCAGCTTTTGAAAAGTTTTTCACTGTAGTCTTTTGTTCTGGGGGTGGGGGTGGGATATGTACATCCAACGTGATCAGTTTATGATCAGATCTTACTAGTGAGGGGTTTATATCCGGTGCGGAGCATTTGGACCCCATGTTTGTGATAATCAGGTCAAGTATATTATCTCTCCTCGTAGGAGAGGTGACCAGTTGCTCCATAGCATTTGAGTTTATGAATTCCAGGAATCTTTGGGCTAGGGTGTTAGGGCTAGAATAGTGGGCCCAGTCTATGTTGGGGTAATTGAAGTCACCCAATATGATGGTGTTTGGTGTGACATTCATATCCTCCAGTGTTTTCAGGAATGCTTGATGGGATTCCTGGGATTGGGAGGGTGTTCTATAACATGCGACCAGTTGTATGGCAGTTTTGCCTATGGTGAGTAAAACTTGTATGGTTTCTGATGCTTCATGAGTAGCCACCAATCGAGAGGTGTAGGTGTCCTTTATGAAAATGGACACTCCCCCTCCCTTTGTGGTTCGGCCTGGAACTTGAGGCCGAAACGCATGATATGAGGTATAGCCTGGTAGCGCTGGAGGGGATGTGATCCAGAGAAAGGAAATTTGGAAAGGGGATGTGATCCAGAGAAAGGAAATTTGGCACCCTTGTTGTCCGTTAGTGATCATAATCAGTTTATGAGGTCTTGTAAACATCAAACCTTTTCTTTAGGTAACAATCCAGTCTAATAAAGTACTAACTCTAAAAAAAAAATAACAGTATGACAGTTTACAGGTTGTCATTAAGTAATATGAAAAACTTATAGACAGTTTGTAAACTAACTGTTCTGGTTTAAAATTATACTACATTTAAAAAAATAGAAGAGTTTGCCAGTTTTCAAGCCGTCAGTATAAAGTCATGATCACTTAATGACAGCTTTGTAAACTATCAGACTGTTTGCAAGGTTTTGTGCTCCCTTTAGTTTGGCTTATGGGGCCTATTTATCCTACCCTTCCTACTGCACGTTTGTCAGTACTGCATGAACCTATAAGTCAGACAGCTACCTTCAGACTGCCTGGTCCAATTCTTCTTCATGGATTGTACAAGAACGTAATGGTGTCTCCATGTCTTTTTTCATCCATTTTCTGATACTGACCTACTTTCCTCAGTCTCATTAAGGTTCTCTTGTGAATGTAGGTGTAGGATTGTCGCTTGATGAGTGCTTATCTCATTATCAAGGGCACAGGAATTTCAGGGGATAGGCAGATAACCTTGATATACTCAGCTGTTACAAGATACACATGTAAGTAAAAATATTTTCACTGGAAGTTATTTGTTCATTTTGACAGATGCACATCTGAGAATGATTTAGAAAAGCATTTGAAAACTTTGCATATTATTTACTAAAAATATTTAGTTTCATATATGTTGTACATTACTAATCCATTCTTCTTCATTCATTCATGTATTCATGTAGTTATGTGTTTATTTTGGAGAAAACACTTCTGTATCTGTTTAAATCAGGTTTCTGTTTTGTCATAATGAGCTTCTGAGATTTCACGTTTCTGTATTATTGAGTTATTTTCACTTAGCATCCAGGTAGTTTTCCCCATTACAGGCTGACAGATGTATGCTTTGTTTTTCTGGTCAGTGAGGGCACTAGGAATGTAATGCTTACAGGTCAATCAGATATTAAGGAATTTTGTAAGGATATGAACTCAGAACCACATTCACATTGTGAACATTCATGAATATTATGTCTGTGCCGTGATATTTTTACAGTTACAATGTTTCCTTATGCTTTCAACATAGCTGAAAGTCCTAAGACTTTATATCTGTGTAATTTCTGTAGGAATTTAGTTCCTCATAGTTTACAGTCATAAAGAAGAGGATGAATTCAGAAAGTTACATTGCTGAGATGACAGAGTAATAATCGGAAGAAAGTAATTGACCTTTTTTGAGCCTGTCTCTTAGATGTTGAATACTTTTGATAAACTTCTTTCCGAAAGCCATACTGAAGTAATTACAGTACAGTACAGTTCTCACTGACACCATTACGCCAAAGAATGCAAAACTGCTTAGGATGGTAGAAAGAGGCACTTCATCTCTTTACACACAGGCAAACAAAAGCTGCTTGAAGATGACATTAGCCTTTCCAGATGGCTTTTACTCTCTGTCATCGTCGCCTTTATACCCTGTAACTATTCTGACTTCAAAGCTATAGTTTTGTCATGTGTCAGACACTTCTAACCTCACATGGCATAGTGTTCCCTCTGTTCACAATCAGATTGCAGCTCACTTTGTGAGGTAGTGTGTCAGTATGAAATGGTGCTATAATTGTACTGTACTGAAAGAATGGCTTCATATGATTTATCAATGAACACGGACTGTAGTATTAGGAGCCAGGAAACCAACTCTCAGTTTAAAAGGTGGAAAATAGCAGGCCCTGTCTTCTGCAGATTTCCTTCAAAGAAGAGCAGAACTCTGCATTTGGTGACAAGCAGCTGCCTTTCCTATGCAGCTAAATAATACATGGGCAGTGCTCATAATGTAGATCCTCTGTAATATCATTCTTTGAGTGTGGTATGTTTTGAATGGAATGAGTTTTTTTATGTACTTACAACTAAAACTGTATTTATAATTTAGGAACGTTATCCTAATTTGCATAATGTGGAAGCTGCCCTCATTAATACATTTTCTTTTCAGTTAGGTACAAATGTTGAAAACAGGACCTCTGTGATGTCCATTACTGTTTTAAGCGGACAGGTGTGTTGATATTTTCTGCCTGCAGATGTCTTATTCAGTGTTACTTTCGGTCATCACTTTATGGCCTTTATTAAACAATTTCTGTTATTTAAGTAAAGCCCTCACATCATTAGTGATTAGCCTTTTTTTCAGTTGTAGTTAAACTCTTTGTGTGTTTCAGAAAGTATATGAAGAGGCTGCAGGAGCAGAGCCTTAGAAAAGCTATAAGTGAATTATTTAGATTTATGGTGAAATTATAAGGTACAGCTGTTGTTTAGTACTAAATAAAGAGGTAGTGCCTGATGGGGGCCATCATTTATTTCAGCATCTGAATAGCTTTCCTCCTCAGAATGTTCCTTTAACCGAGTTGAAATCCCCTATATGTTTTTTCTACTGCCCTTTATTCCCTACTGATTTTCATAAAGTACAGAAACACAATTTAAGTAAAGTTCAGTCATCCCACCTAGTCCACCTTCTTGCTTTCCTTCCCTAAAAACTATAAAAATTAGATTCTGTTTCACCTCATCCTATGTGCTAGCCTTCTTTAGTTATCACTGTCATTGTCATACCTTTTTATTTTTCATCATACTCTTTTATTTTTCACCCTGGGTATCATCTTGTTTCAAGTGCCTCTCAGTCTTTCCTCAACGTTCTTTCTTTTTACTACTTCCTACCAGTTGTGCTTTGTTGTTTTATAGCTATCTTGCATTAAAAGTAGTTTATATATTAAAAGGTACTATGACACACATCAGAAAATGACAGCCCCTTCTTCTGCAGGTATAGTTACTGTAGTTTAGTGCATTTTTTTGTGGATTTTATTGAAGCTTATTTCTCACCTTAGTTTTTTTTTCTTTGTTATCAACCACTTTTGTTATAGACAAAGCTATGTTAACTATCAGTCTTTTGACCACAACACTTTTACTTGTCTTACTCCAGACACGTGGTTTCAGAACCATTTCCCACTTTCACATCATTAGCTGATGAGGTAGTATTGTGCATTTGTCTTCTATGGTTTGATGTCATTTTGAAAACACAAGAAAAGATTCACATACACAGTTTATCAAAGTATATAAATATCATTTTTCAACTGAGTTATTCTGTTCTGAACATACCCCTCAACCATACCGAATTCATAAGTATTTACCAGTTTTGAGGGCAAAATAATGGGGTGCCAATGAATTCCTGAGTGGCTCCTTCAATTTCCGATTTTTTTCCTTTTTTTTTTCCATTTTTATTTCCAAGTTTAAATAATGGCTGACATCACCACCACGCATTGCCACCCAGCACCCTACACTAGTTAGAAGGATTCCATACCATAACCATTCAATTCCTAGGTCAAGATGAGAAGATTTACTTTCCCTGGTGCCTGGACCTCCTCCAGGTAAGTAAAAAAAAAATAAAAAGAACACACCTTAAGCGTTTTGATAACGATTCTACTCTGCATCTACAGTTCTGCATTTTGTCTGTGATAGAACTTAGCTGCTGCTAGTACTATCTGGAGAAAGGAGACAAGACTTGCTGATTTATCTGCGACAGAGCAGGCAGGTGGCAGCTATCAAAATCAAATGGGCATTTGGGCAATAAAAGTCCACTTCACATGCAGCTCCACTCCGTTCAGACCTTATATTGCTGTTAAAACCCAGTACAGATGTAATATACCACAATACGCAGTTATTTGCTCAGATTTTAAAACTTGCATAATATTTGCATAGGCAAGCGGACTTGAGCTGACATTTACTTATGTCTTCCTTGCATACTTTCTTTTAGAACTCAGTCCAAAAAGATGCGTGACTTTCCAATGAGCAATAAAATGAAAGTAGAAATTCAAACAAATAAATCCATGTAAGTTAGCAAATTGTTTATTCCAAACGAGTAGCTTTGCCAAAGGCTTCTTCAGACTCTTTACACAAACTAAAACTTTGAACATCACTTTTAAAACCAACAAAAGCTTGTGATAGGATCTCTATAATCACATGTTTCCTTCATTTAAAAATACAGTAACCCATTAAACTCAGTTCCATGAATGTTACCTTGTTCAGCTAAGAAAAATACTGGTATATTAAAAGTAAGAACTGAATAGTTCAAAATAAACATACATAAAAAATGCATCGGTGCCCAAACATACATTATATTATATTAAACAATTGAGTATATCTCAGAGCCTTGTCATATTTACTTATCATCTCATGGTGCTTTAGGAAAATCTCGTACTGAACTTTCAGGCAGTATATATCAAAAAGCCATTTCAGACTTGGTTAGTATAACCCAAACTGCTTGTAATGCACATATTTACAAAGTGTGACTTTAGATATTTCCGTGTTTTACTGGAAGTTCATACTATCCAGAGTAGACTCGTAAAACAGTCAACAATTACAGGTGGTTAAAAACTTGTATCACATTAGTTAGGCTATTCTCGTATAAATCAAAAGTTAAAAACAGTTTTTCAAAATTACTTATTTTCTGCAGACTCTGAAACGCTTTTAAAAATCACAGCACAACAAAGTATTCCTTGCGCGTATGTGCCTGGTTAATTCTTGAATGCAAAACAAAGAACGCTACTGTGCGTATGGGCAGTGCTCATAATGTAGATCCTCTGTAATATCATTCTTTGAGCGTGGTATGTTTTGAATGGAATGAGGTTTTTTTTGTACTTACAACTAAAACTGTATTTATAATTTAGGAACGTTATCCTAATTTGCATAATGTGGAAGCTGCCCTCATTAATACATTTTCTTTTCAGTTAGGTACAAATGTTGAAAACAGGACCTCTGTGATGTCCTTCATTACTGTTTTAAGCGGACAGGTGTGTTGATATTTTCTGCCTGCAGATGTCTTATTCAGTGTTACTTTCGGTCATCACTTTATGGCCTTTATTAAACAATTTCTGTTATTTAAGTAAAGCCCTCACATCATTAGTGATTAGCCTTTTTTTCAGTTGTAGTTAAACTCTTTGTGTGTTTCAGAAAGTATATGAAGAGGCTGCAGGAGCAGAGCCTTAGAAAAGCTATAAGTGAATTATTTAGATTTATGGTGAAATTATAAGGTACAGCTGTTGTTTAGTACTAAATAAAGAGGTAGTGCCTGATGGGGGCCATCATTTATTTCAGCATCTGAATAGCTTTCCTCCTCAGAATGTTCCTTTAACCGAGTTGAAATCCCCTATATGTTTTTCTACTGCCCTTTATTCCCTACTGATTTTCATAAAGTACAGAAACACAATTTAAGTAAAGTTCAGTCATCCCACCTAGTCCACCTTCTTGCTTTCCTTCCCTAAAAACTATAAAAATTAGATTCTGTTTCACCTCATCCTATGTGCTAGCCTTCTTTAGTTATCACTGTCATTGTCATACCTTTTTATTTTTCATCATACTCTTTTATTTTTCACCCTGGGTATCATCTTGTTTCAAGTGCCTCTCAGTCTTTCCTCAACGTTCTTTCTTTTTACTCCTTCCTACCAGTTGTGCTTTGTTGTTTTATAGCTATCTTGCATTAAAAGTAGTTTATATATTAAAAGGTATTATGTCACACATCAGAAAATGACAGCCCCTTCTTCTGCAGGTATAGTTACTGTAGTTTAGTGCATTTTTTTGTGGATTTTATTGAAGCTTATTTCTCAACTTAGTTTTTTTCCTCTTTGTTATCAACCACTTCTGTTATAGACAAAGCTATGTTAACTATTAGTCTTTTGAGCACAACACTTTTCCTTGTTTTACTCCAGACACGTGGTTTCAGAACCATTTCCCACTTTCACATCATTAGCTGATGAGGTAGTATTGGTAGTATTGTGCATTTGTCTTCTATGGTTTGATGTCATTTTGGAAACACAAGAAAAGATTCACATACACAGTTTATCGAAGTATATAAATATCATTTTTCAAATGAGTTATTCTGTTCTGAACATACCCCTCAACCATACCGAATTCATAAGTATTTACCAGTTTTGAGGGCAAAATAATGGGGTGCCAATGAATTCCTGAGTGGCTCCTTCAATTTCCGATTTTTTTCCTTTTTTTTTTCCATTTTTATTTCCAAGTTTAAATAATGGCTGACATCACCACCACGCATTGCCACCCAGCACCCTACACTAGTTAGAAGGATTCCATACCATAACCATTCAATTCCTAGGTCAAGATGAGAAGATTTACTTTCCCTGGTGCCTGGACCTCCTCCAGGTAAGTAAAAAAAAAATAAAAAGAACACACCTTAAGCGTTTTGATAACGATTCTACTCTGCATCTACAGTTCTGCATTTTGTCTGTGATAGAACTTAGCTGCTGCTAGTACTATCTGGAGAAAGGAGACAAGACTTGCTGATTTATCTGCGACAGAGCAGGCAGGTGGCAGCTATCAAAATCAAATGGGCATTTGGGCAATAAAAGTCCACTTCACATGCAGCTCCACTCCGTTCAGACCTTATATTGCTGTTAAAACCCAGTACAGATGTAATATACCACAATACGCAGTTATTTGCTCAGATTTTAAAACTTGCATAATATTTGCATAGGCAAGCGGACTTGAGCTGACATTTACTTATGTCTTCCTTGCATACTTTCTTTTAGAACTCAGTCCAAAAGATGTGACTTTCAATGAGCAATAAAATGAAAGTAGAAATTCAAACAAATAAATCCATGTAAGTTAGCAAATTGTTTATTCCAAGCAGTAAGCCAAAGGCTTCTTCAGACTCTTTACACAAACTAAAACTTTGAACATCACTTTTAAAACCAACAAAGCTTGTGATAGGATCTCTATAATCACATGTTTCCTTCATTTAAAAATACAGTAACCCATTAAACTCAGTTCCATGAATGTTACCTTGTTCAGCTAAGAAAAATACTGGTATATTAAAAGTAAGAACTGAATAGTTCAAAATAAACATACATAAAAAACATACATAAAAACATACATAAAAATGCTGCCCAAACATACATTATATTATATTAAACAATTGAGTATATCTCAGAGCCTTGTCATATTTACTTATCATCTCATGGTGCTTTAGGAAAATCTCGTACTGAACTTTCAGGCAGTATATATCAAAAACGCCATTTCAGACTTGGTTAGTATAACCCAAACTGCTTGTAATGCACATATTTACAAAGTGTGACTTTAGATATTTCCGTGTTTTACTGGAAGTTCATACTATCCAGAGTAGACAGAAAACAGTCAACAATTACAGGTGGTTAAAAACTTGTATCACATTAGTTAGGCTATTCTCGTATAAATCAAAAGTTAAAAACAGTTTTTCAAAATTACTTATTTTCTGCAGACTCTGAAACGCTTTTAAAAATCACAGCACAACAAAGTATTCCTTGCGCGTATGTGCCTGGTTAATTCTTGAATGCAAAACAAAGAACGCTACTGTGCATTTACGCATATAGCGTTCATAAAAATAAACATTGTGTCTATTTAAAAAAAGCCGATTAGGCTTACAACAGGCATAAGTACATGACGAGCTTTTCAATAGCTGTCCATTAGGGTATATATAAAATATAGGGAAGGAATACCTTTTTCCCCTTTCCCCCTCATGTATTCCTTCCCTATATTTTCCGCTTCACCACATAAGAGTTTTAACATTTCACAATGTCTATATTTTAAATTTGGGTATCAAGGATGTAACAATTATAAAGTGCAATTAATGGTTGCTTAAGTCAGTGTGCTTATTTCCACCATTGTGGATCTGTACGAGAGTCAAGTTAATTATTAAGATATTGCTCTGTTTCCATATAGACGTTTTGTTGCTTCGTTTATTGTTGAAGCATTCTTCCACCCACATTTTTGTAAGTTACGTTCACATCCTGAAATGTCAAATGTCCCTGTTTATTAACGGAGATTGAAGAGACTAAGGCATGAACTAATGGACAGCTATTGAAAAGCTCGTCATGTACTTATGCCTGTTGTAAGCCTAATCGGCTTTTTTTAAATAGACACAATGTTTATTTTCATGAACGCTATGGTACGTAAGTACGCACAGTAGCGTTCTTTGTTTTGCATTCAAGAATTAACCAGGCACATACGCGCAAGGAATACTTTGTTGTGCTGTGATTTTTAAAAGCGTTTCAGAGTCTGCAGAAAATAAGTAATTTTGAAAAACTGTTTTAACTTTTGATTTATACGAGAATAGCCTAACTAATGTGATACAAGTTTTTAACCACCTGTAATTGTTGACTGTTTTACGAGTCTACTCTGGATAGTATGAACTTCCAGTAAAACACGGAAATATCTAAAGTCACACTTTGTAAATATGTGCATTACAAGCAGTTTGGGTTATACTAACCAAGTCTGAAATGGCTTTTTGATATATACTGCCTGAAAGTTCAGTGAGATTTTCCTAAAGCACCATGAGATGATAAGTAAATATGACAAGGCTCTGAGATATACTCAATTGTTTAATATAATATAATGTATGTTTGGGCACCGATGCATTTTTATGTATGTTTTTATGTATGTTTTTTATGTATGTTTATTTTGAACTATTCAGTTCTTACTTTTAATATACCAGTATTTTTCTTAGCTGAACAAGGTAACATTCATGGAACTGAGTTTAATGGGTTACTGTATTTTTAAATGAAGGAAACATGTGATTATAGAGATCCTATCACAAGCTTTTGTTGGTTTTAAAAGTGATGTTCAAAGTTTTAGTTTGTGTAAAGAGTCTGAAGAAGCCTTTGGCGAAAGCGCTTACTCGTTTGGAATAAACAATTTGCTAACTTACATGGATTTATTTGTTTGAATTTCTACTTTCATTTTATTGCTCATTGGAAAGTCACGCATCTTTTTGGACTGAGTTTTACTAGTGTTTTAGCGTGAGTATCCTACCTCAACTAACAGCAGCTCTGAGTTTTGGATTTGTGCAATACTTTCTTTTAGTGCAATATTGTATGTGCTCACGTTAGTTAGTTGTGAGTGTTCCAAAATTAGTGCACCTCAATAAAGAGCAAGACATGCATTACACTGTCTCTCCTCTGAGGTGTTGTGATGTTCGAGTGTGATTAATAAAGTAAGAGGACTTGGGGCAACGCCCCCACATAAGAGTTGCAGGACAGCCAACCCCTCTGCAAAAAATGCATTTTTTTTTTTTTTTTTTTTTTTTTACCATTGCAGTTGTACATAAAGTGATGGCTTAAGTAGATGCGTTACAAGAACATGGGACTGGGTGTGTATGAGCTGTCAAGGTTGGATCAGCATGTTAGCCACGCCTGGTGTTAGGCAAGCATAGCTGTTGTGGGAATGTTTCTGTCTCTCTTCTTTTAAGTAAAAAAATGAAAATTAAGTTTGTTCATATGAGTTTCCTCTTTCATACCTCTTCATCAGCCCCCGAGGTATGTACCTAACTTATTTTGTTTAGTTCATTATACTCCTGACAAAGCACTGGACTGTATAAAACAAACTCACTAAATTGTACAGGATGGGAACCAATTCTTGAAATTATGTTGATTGAAAGTTGGACAGCCTTTGGTTTCTACTTTCTATTACAAATGTTTGACTTTCAAAAAGCACACAAAAGTTGCCTTTTTAAATTAAATCCTACCTTCACTTAAGTAAACTTGTCACATCAATACACAAGTTTGTTAACCTAGTGAAATGCATTGTGATATTTACTGAGTTTCAAGCACTAATGACAGATCTTATAGCGTTCACTAAGGTTCAGTAGCTCAGAGTCCGTGTCACTCTCATTTCTGCCAAATGTACAGCACTTCCTTGCCTATGCTTCTGGCCTTGCTTCAAGTTGTCTTCCTTCAGGTCCCTTGCTCACTCTGGTTAGTACTGCATCCCCATCCTGAGCTGAGTCTTGTCTCTGTTTAAGTCTGCAAAGTCCCTCTCTACAACAGGTTCACATCAGGATATCAGGCTCCCTCTTGTATGACTGTCCTAGACAAGCCCTTGCCTGGGTATCAGGCTCACATCTGTAACACTGTTTTAGACAGGTCCCTATTTGGGTATCAGGCTCCTACTTGTATAGCTCCTGTGAAACAGGTACTACCCCCTTTTGTCCATCTATAATTCCTCTGCACTGAAAGGCAGACACCTTAGTCATCTCTAATTTGTATTCTCTTTTTATAGACCTATTCTTCCTTCTAGGGAAATGCCAGCTTAGCTCCATCTACACACCATGTCATTATGCAACAGACCTTCAGACTTTTTTTTACTCCACTTATGAAATATTTTATTAAATGACACAGGGCTTCTGATTTCACTGAGTCATATAACAACCCCACCAGCTCAGATCAGGGGTAGGAGTTCCACCAGTGCCCTGCAGATTCTCAGCATGACCAGCCATCTGATTTGACAGTGTAATCTCAACATTGTCAGCTCATTGTTTTCCAGAGGCACCCTGGGATATGAGTGACGTTATCACATAGATCTGCCTTCCATCCATCTGCATTCCATTCAGTGCTTTTAGGACACTTCCTGGATTTGGAAATGTTACAATGGCAAGTTTCCTACACTACACAGTTTGTTTGTTTTTTATCTCAAACTGCAATGACTTTTGAATGTTGGCCATACTAGCCAATTACCCTTTACAAGCTCTGTTCTTCTGTAGCATAAGCCAAACCATCAATACATATTTTTCTTCTATTATAATCTTTGGCAAACGACTTTCCTGTTTGTGACCACTAGACATTTCAAACATAATTTTTGTTTTTTGTTTGCTTTACTAAGTGTGGCTTTTTTCTGTT
Organism: Protopterus annectens; assembly: GCF_019279795.1. NCBI lineage: Eukaryota > Metazoa > Chordata > Ceratodontiformes > Protopteridae > Protopterus > Protopterus annectens. Next base: position 313,745,260 of record NC_056727.1, on the reverse strand, counting down.
ATACTGATTGGTCTGGGTTTCAGGATCCCACCTGTATAGCTCCTGTAGACCAGGCTCCTGCCTCCATCCCTCTGCAATCTCTCTAGTCCCTCTTGAGTGGCAGGTACATATCTGTGTTGCTTCTAGTTTCCATTTTCTTTTTATAAAAGTACTCCCCGTCCTAGGATTATGTTGTCTCCACCTACAGGTCATCTCATTTCATAACAGATCTTGTAAGTCTATCAGGACGCAGCTATGGACCATTTTATTGAATGTCAGACCTTCCAACTCCACTATATCACTCTACATATATATATATATATATATATATATATATATGTGTGTGTGTGTGTGTGTGTGTGTGTGTGTGTGTGTGTGTGTGTGTGTGTGTGTGTGTGTGTGTGTGTGTGTGTGTGTGTGTGTGTGTGTGTGTGTGTGTGTGTGTGTGTGTGTGTGTGTGTGTGTGTGTGTTGGTGGGAAGGCAGTGTCACTAAACTATACATCATTTAAATGTGGGCCATGATTCTGACATTCAGCTTCATTAACTTCCCTACTTTGCTTCATTAAAATGTCTGGTACAAGGTTGAAGATCATATCATTTATGGTATCATTAAATGTCACTAAACAGGTGAAAACATTAGTGCCTGCCATTGTTATGCAGTACTGTGTGCGTAAAAGTAATTTAATTTAGTATAATGTGATGAAATATTGTCCATTGTCTTTATTTTCTGAGCTGGCACTGAACATAATGTTTTGTTTCAATGTGTGTGCTAGAGACTGTTAATTTAGCATAATGTGATGAAATTGTGTCTACTTTCAATATGCACCATTTTGTAAGCACCAAATATAATGTTTAGTTGTGGTCTGTATGCTTAGAAATCACTTCATTTTGCATAATGTGATGAAATATTGTGTATTTTCATTATGTACCACTGTGTAAACACCAGATGTAATGTTTAGTTGTGGTCTGTGTGCTTAGGAGTCATTTAATTTAGCATAATATGATGAAATGTTGGCCGTTTTCTTTATTTACCACTGTACTAGAACTGGATGTGATATTATTTGCTGTGGTTACTACATATGAGACTAGAGCTGCATCATTGGCTTCATTTTTGTCAACATCTGTGAAGTAGTGGAGAAGGTATTTTGATGGTAGCGCAGAAGACAAATGGATTACTCAGAATGCTCATTCAAGGACAGGTATACAGATCATTCACTGACCCCCCTTGTGCTAGTGGTACCATCCCAGCCCTGCATAGCTTCCTCTCTCTTTCTTTGCAATGTATAAGAAAACTGTCTGGATCATATTTCTTGATTAGTCTTTATGTTCTGTTTGTGTTTCCGTTCTGTCATCACTTTTTGGGATTACGCTTGTTTTCCTCATGCTGTGTATCATTGCATTGTTTGAATGTCTTGCTTCCATCTCCACTGCCTCCTGTATGAAGCACAGAAGCATTGTCTTATGTCCTGATTATACTTTGTTGACATGCAGATGAAAGACTGACATACTACCTATGGAATGCAGTCCACATACATGTGGCAAGAAACTAAAGCAATTATAGTTAAACCCACAACTTTAATAAATGTTTGTTTTCCTTAAGGATGACCTACAATGCACTCATTACTTCTTTACAGCTCCATGGTCAGCTCTACACCGGTTTTCATCTGCAGGTTATACACCCCTGCAAAATGTAATCAATTAGCTGTACTGCAAACATTCTGTAGTGGACAGTTTTACTATGACCCAGTAGACCATCCAATATATTTAGTGAACACTGACCTATGATGTAGTGTGTTTGCAGTGTGCTGCATTCCTGTACCTCCTGATGTGGGGTCCTACCATCACCCGCCAGTCTCTGAATGAGCTATGTCCAAGGTCACACAAACCTGAAGACAAGGGTATCAAGTTATTTCTCTTTTCTCCAAGTTGGAGCAACCTCAAAGTATCATATCTAGAGATCAGCAATATAGGGTGCAGCCCTCTACATTTTTGGTGTAATGGGACACAGT